>NC_133659.1:86285171-86462309 GCF_037893015.1 Macrotis lagotis
TTAGGCATAGCTACAGTAATATGTCCAAGATTTTACCCAAGTCAAAAATAATTGAAGAACTTCTTGATAAATTATGGAATTCCTTCAAGAAAGAAAGCTGGGTGGGATGGTAGTCGTCTTTGTCGATGGTGTTAGTGAAAAGTGGGGTAGAATTATTACCATGATGGAACAATTGTTAAGCTTCCCTTAGTGTCTGGCATGAGAACTGAAAATGTTGCTGTTTCTGAACCACTTTTTAGTCTCATCATTGGTGTTTCAACCAAGTGGACTCATTTGAAATTTCTCATTCTGACCTCTTATTTTGGCTTGAAAGAATCTCACTCTGCCCATTAGTTGGCTCTGCTTCTCTAGAATTCAATTTGAGGTGTTATTTTAAAGTTATTTGGAGGGAAATGTTGGGAAAGCTTGACTGAATGCTTCTCTATTCTGCCATCTTAGTTCTGACTCCCACAAGTGAAAATTTAACAATTGACTCACCCTTTCCTTTGCCTTTGCTCGTTTTGGAAAGGACTTTTGTCTATCCCTTTATAGATAATGTTAGATGCTACTTATCATACTAAGGAAATTATTTTTATTACCACTTTTAAAAAAATAGTAATGGGTTTTTCATTTTGTTAAAAAATTTTTTGCATATTGATATAATCACATAATTTTGTTCATTATTATTTTTATTATTATGGACAATTATTTTCATAATTTTTTATGATAGTAAATTCACATTCCTAGAATAGATCCAACTTGACCATAAGGTATAAATTTTATGATTGCTGAATTAATCTCCTAGCTAATATCTTATTTATTTTCAGAATATACATTTAGGATATTGATCTATAGTTTTATTCTTTTATATTGACTCTTCCTAGTTTAGGTATGAAAACCATATTTGAATTTTAGAAGAAATTTATCAGAACACTTTTCTTACCAATTCTTTTAGTTACTGTAGCTTATAATTAATTGTTCTTTAATTGTTTGATAAAATTTATTTCCTAAATCCAATTTTTCCTTTAATTTTCCTATGGGAATTTATTTATAATCTGTTCATTTATTTTTCTTTATTAGGTTATTTATGTGCTCTAATTCTAAGGATTTTTTATTTCTCTTTTCATCAGTTATAAACTGACCTTTTTATTTTTTGATACTGGTAATTTTTTTCTATGCTTTTTAAAAAAAGAATTTATTCCCTTCATTATCTTCATTAAGTCTCTTCTTTTTCTTTCTACACTAGACTTTAATTTTTTGATGCATGATTGCTGTAATTAATAGGTTCTTCTTTAGAATTCATTTTCTTACGGAATTAAAATTACTAATTTGCTATGATGAGTCTCCTAATAGTTTCTGATATTGCCTTATAGGCCTTACCACTTCCTCCCTCCTTTTTTTCTTCTATGCCTTAGTCTTAGGAATATTTATTTTGTAGGAGATAGCAAGTATATGTGGCAATTTGCCTCAGCAAGCTCTGATTCAGTCAATAAGTCAAACAATAAGCATTTAATAAGTGCTGAACTCTCTTAAGAGTGTGTGTATACACATATAAACTGAAATATGTTCAAACATATATGTGTATATAAATATATATATATATATATATAAACATAAAAACATATATAAACATACACACACATACTTCTATACATATGAAATAGTTGGATAGAATGCTGGTATTGAAGTCAGGAAGACATGAGTTCAAATCTAGCACCAGACAGGTGCTAGCTGTATGACACTGGGTGACACACTTTTCCTTTGATTACCTAACAAAATAAATCCATTTGAAAAAGCAGACCATTCCACTATCTTTGCCAAAAAAACCTTAAGTGGGTCATAAAGGATCAGATATGACTGAAATGAGTGGGCAATAATATGTATACATATATACACACTTATGTACACACACACATATATATTTATATATACACAATTATACACACACACACACATATATACCCTACACACATATACACATGCATTTGCACACATATTTGTGTGTAAATGTACCCACACACACACACACATATGGAGTTAGACACACCTGAAACAACAGAATAACAATAGTAGAAATATGTACTCAATGTGTATAGAAAAGACAATAGTCTTTCACTTTTGTCTAATAATTCCATCATTGGGTATGTACCTTGGAAGTGTGGTCAAATGTGGATAAAGAAGCTAGCAAAGACTTAGCTCTTTACAAATTTTCATTTTTTCATTAAATATAAGTATAAATTATTAGAAACAACTAAATTGTTCATTCACAATTTTTTTCGTTAAATGTATTGTTATAATGGAATATTAGGTGGAGAAGGGATGAGTTCCCCCCATAATTTGTGATTCTTTTTGGAAGATGCTACTAGATCAGGTATTAATATTCTTGTTAGATTCAACTCTAAAACCAACCATTTCATAATTCAACTCTAATGTGGTGTTGTCAAAAAAAGCATTTCTAAGTCATTGAACAACTACACTTCACTTTGTCTTAACACAACAAGGATATAGTACAAGGGTTGCCTTGCTTCTCCATATGAAAAGAATCATGGTAATGACAATAGGATATGAAAAGGACATAGTGATTCACTAAATTTTTAGAAATCCACCAAGTTTGAGAGAACCAGATTCCACAAGACTGGGACTTTTAATGATTTTAGATGATCCAGAAAATTTTTAAGCAGCTTGCCAAGGAAGTCAGAGCCAATAAAGTCCCCCAGCAGCTTTATCATTTTTTAGGTAAAAACTTCATATTGTGTGTGTTGGGAAGGGGGCCAGAGGGAAACATTGTTTCTATCTCAATTGCTATTTATGTCTCTATTTGTTCATAATTCTATTAAATGACTAACAGTACACACTAAAAGAGATGGGATAAATTTTTTTTCTTATGTTGTCAAGGTCAAATCTTTGAAGTATGCTGAAACTTGGGTTCAAATAGGGACAGATGAACTTGTCTGTCAGATCCTTTGGACTGAAACATTTCCTAACTGGATTTATACTTGTAGATTTTAGTGTCAGTTGCTACCTGAATTTAACATACACATAATCTAATTTGCCATAAATTGTATAGACCTGGATCTTTCCTTCCCTAGAAGGAATCCCAATTGCTTGCAATTTTCCCTCTCATTTGTATTCCTTTTCCCCCTTGGAGAAACAGACTAATTTCTTTTCTTCCTCCAGATCATTAATAAATAATAATAACTGTTAAAATGAAATTTATATCAGATATTCATAAAGATGTCTTAGAACTTGGAACAGACAGGAATTTCATAAGTTTCATAAGGCAAATGAGTCTGATGACTTTAGTGCTAAAAGGTACCACAGAGCTCATCTACTTTTCTCACTTTACAAGTAAGTAAAATGAAAGCTAAGAGATTTGTCTATGATCACACAGTTAGTGATTCAGATAGGGTTTAAGAATTTTGTTCCAGTAATTTTCAGTTGTATTTGATTCCTTATTGAACCCATTTTGGGGTTTTCTTGGTAAGATACTGGAGTATCTTACCATTTCCTGATCCAGCTTATTTTACAGTTGAGAAAATTGAAGCCAACAAGGTAAAGTGTCTTTATTAGAGTCAGACAGATTGGGAGAGTCTGAGGCCACATTTGAACACAGGAAGATGACTCTTCCAGACTGCATGACTGTCACTCTATCCTCTGTTCTGTCTATGGACCCAATCGCATTTTTTTAGTAATGTAATATTTTCAAAGTGCTTTATATTTTATCTACACCATAACCCTGAAAGCATGTGATATTGCTACCATTGTTTTATAGAGGAGGAAACTGAGATACAGAGATTTTTATGTGACTTGCCTAGAGTCATAGAACTAGTTCTAAGGTCCAACTTGAAACTGTGTCTTTCCTGAATCAAAGTCCTGGATTTTATCTGGTATACTACTTAGCTGCCTCATTAGAGTATCCTTTGCACTAATGCAATATTGAAGTTTGGAAATAACTCATGTATTTTTTCCCAAATAATCACAAGTCTCAGGTGAAGTAATAAAAGACATTTAAGAATTTGCTTTTCAGTAGTATGTATATATATAATTTAAGCAAACTTTACTTCTCTCTATTAAAATAACCAGTATTGCCAGTAATCTATAACTGCCAAAATTAAATTTGTTAAAAACAAAGTATCAATGAATGAAAATCCCCTATGGGATTAAGGATTAAGTGGCTTGCCCAAGGCCATACAGCTAGGTAATTATTAAGTGTCTGAGTCTGGATTTGAACTCAGGTACTCTTGACTCCAGGGCTGGTGCTCTATCCACTTCGGCACCTAGCCGCACCCCAATTTAAATACTTTTAAGAGAAAAATCAGTTGTTGCAGTGTTCTGTGTGACTTGAAACCTAAGCTACTTTCAGTAATGGAAAATAATAGACTCAAATAGGTATCTTCTATTAATTACTTGAATGAAAAACTGTGTAGGCTTAGTTCAGCTTCAATCACTTCCTTCCAATGAAACCATTCTATCCATCTCATTCACATTTGGTGTTTCTATGTTCAAAATCTGCAATCTGTTTAGAAAGAAAAGTACAGCTCTTGTGATAAGAAGCCTTTATTTGTTGCCCTGTCAACTGCTAACATTCAAGGTTATGTCATCGTAATATTTTCATGCAAAACATTGGCTGGGCAAATCCTCAGTTGTTTTTCATCAGAGTAAACAACTATGTAATAGGTGGAGCTTGCTATGACAATGCCCAAACTCTATATTAAAAAGAAATAATTCCTTTTTCTTGCAGTTGTGTATTGGTTCTATAATTATAAGCTAAAGTTAAGAAATAGTTGGTTAGGGTTTTTTTTTTGGTTGTTTTTGAGGCTAGCAATACAATTTTAAATTATTTTGCTTTACTTTTTTCTGAGTCTGCTGAGTGTAAAGCCATGGTAATATTTCTTGTAACAAATGATGGGGTCATATTACTGGCATAATGATTAGTTTTTACTTATATTAAACTTGACTATTTCTTCCATGAGGGAGAAACTTCAGAGGATATTTATCAAGCAAAAATCTTTGTACAAAAGGAATGCAATCCCGAATAAAATCAGCCCTTGAATAATATCAGCCTTTACCTCTTTGCCTAGTCATGTAGCCCAGAAACAGGGAGAATGTTGAGCATATGAGTTTTGAAGTGATAAACTGTAGGAAAATAACCCATA
Organism: Macrotis lagotis; assembly: GCF_037893015.1. NCBI lineage: Eukaryota > Metazoa > Chordata > Mammalia > Peramelemorphia > Peramelidae > Macrotis > Macrotis lagotis. The sequence goes on from NC_133659.1 coordinate 86,290,307, forward strand.
AAAAGATTTTTTTCATATATTTTGGTAATCAAATTATGGAAATTGTCTTTTTGCCTGCCTCTCTGATGCAGTCATGAAAGTTGCATGATGAAAAAGTAAATCTGGTAGCATTTGTGCAGAAGGGCAAGGACATGTAAAAAAATCATCCTTCTCTAATTTTATAGCTTATTTTACAGGTGAGAAAACTAAGGCCAAAGGGTAAAGTGACTTGCTTAGGGTCATACAGATAGCAAGGGTCTGAGGCCAGATTTGAACTCAAGAAAATGACCTATAGACCCAATAGCATTTTTTTTAAAGTAATGTAATACTCCCAAAGTGCTTTATATTTTATCCACGCAATAACCCAAGAGTAGGTGTTATTACTACTACTATTGTTTTACAGAGGAAGAAACTGAGTCAATAGATATTTATATGACTTGCCTAGGGTCACATAACTAATGTCTGAGGTCCTCTTTGAAACTGAATCTTTCCTAGCAAAGGTATGACCTGGGTACCATATATACTCACCTTACTAAATTGAATTCTAGGCAAAAAAGTTTTTCCCTTTTATACCTGGGAAAATCAATGACTAGCATCACTGACAAACCAAGAGAGAATAGAGAAACTATGTCCAATTAGAAGCCCTCTTTACCTCAGTGGGATCAAATCAGAGTTAGGCAAATTTGTTTGACCTGGTTGTTATAGATTATTTTTATAAACAACCACCATTATATACCATAGATTTAGGGCTGGAAGGGAAATTAGAAATAAGCCAGTTTAACCTCCTCATATTGAAAATGGGAAAACTGGGTCTCAAAGAGTTAATTTATTTGTCTCAGGTTAAAGCAAAATTGCTAGAAAGAATATTTGAACCTATATCTGCTGACAAAGTACAGAATTGTATTGGCCATTCTGCTTTGTCTCTTTCCTTGTAAAATGGTCCTATGAATTCTGAATGATATTGACTATTTTGCATTTTATAAATTTGTGCTGTGTAGACACAGTCAAAAATTCATTTTTGTGTTAAACTGATAATTTTTAATTTCATTAACATTAATCTAAAAAGGTATGGATTAACCAGTGCTTCTCACTTTTAATTGCCAATATTGAAACTATAGGCAAAATTCTGTAAGGTGCTAAGACCTGGTATAGCCTAATAACAGAATATTCTCGATGAACTTTTCTCCTGCCACTGAAACTATACTAGAAGTCATTTCACAATTTTCTGTTTTCTGTTTTATTAATGCAAATTTATTTTATATATTCTAATCTTGATTTTTTTGTTTGTATACTATCACCCTTTGATTCTTTTCTTGTCTCAGTAATTCCATTCAACCAACTTTATTGCCAATCAAAGGTGTCCTTCTAAACCTTTGCATTATCCCTCTTTCCTTTACTCTCTTTATTATCTCCTTTGGTTATCTCATCAGCTATCATAGGTTCAACTATCGGCAAATGAATTCTAGATCAATATAAAGAGCCCAAATCTTTCTCTTTGTTTTACTCCTGAATTACCTATCTCCCTCTGGGACATCTCAAATTGGATATCCAATAGGCATTTCCAACTCAATGTATCTAAAACAATACTCATTATCTTTCTACCCAAAACCTTCCCTTTCCCAGCTTATAATTATTCAGGAAAATATCATTCTTCCAATCTCTCAGGCTATCAACCTCACTGTCACTTGTACTCACCCCACACAATCCAATCAATCTGTTTTCAAATCTCAATTTTTCCCCTTCACAACATCTCTTGTATGTCTTTTTCTATTCTCTCATAGTCACTTCCTGATGCATGCCCTCCTAACCTCTAACTGAGGCTAGTTCAATAACCTTTTAAATAAGCTCCAGGTCTCTTCTCTCAATCTGTCCTCTCCTCAGTTGCCAAAGTAATCCTCCTAGAGTCCAGATTTGAGCATATCATTTCCCTTATCAGTAAACTACCGTGACTCTCTATTACCTAAAGAATCAAATATAAATTCCATTTAGTGTTTAAAGTTCCTCACAACTTTCCCCCTTCTTCCTACTTTCTTAAAGTATATTATTGCATGATCTAATTATTATCCTTCACATAGGACAATCCATCTGTCTTTGCTCTGATATTCTGGTTTCCTTTACATGATTCTCAAATCGTACCTTCTGCAGAAGACCTTCTCTCTCTAATTCTCCCTTACATACTTTCCTCAAAGAATAGCTTCCATTTACTTTATAAATATCTTCTATGTATATATGTTTTTGTACAGTGTCTCCTTTTTTTGATAACTATTTTTGTTGTAATTGGTTTTCTTTGCAATCTTAAGTATTTTATTTTATGAGTTTAAAAATGTTCTGAGAAGTTGTCCAATGTCTTTACAAGATTGCTAAAGGATCTATAACCCACTCAAAAGTAAAAATGTCCAGTTTATGACCATAAGGTTTTGAAAAGTTTCAGATCTGCATTGGTAGAAGTTTCCTTAATGGGAATTTCCTATACCAATGAAATCACAGGACCCATAAAAAGGCAAGTCCATTCAATTTAGTGATCCAATGTGCATTGTGATAGAGGCAAAAATATGACGCCTACATTTAAGTCAACAAGTTAATAAACATTTATTAACACCCATTATTTGAAAAGATCTAAACAAATAGATGGAATGAAAAAAACCAAAAAGGGAACATACCTTCAATACACATATGGATGGAGGAAAGGAATTATGCCCTTTCCTGATAGAAATGAACAAAGACTGGTAATATACTTCAGTGGAGTTAGCAAAATTCATCAAATACTGTTAATAATTTTTTTTATATAAAGATATGATGCTGTGTAGTGGATATGTCTGTTTTCTTTTTATTGGAAAGTTTTGTTGCTGTTTTCCTATTGGAAGAACAAAACTCCATGCCATTGTGGTAAAACACACATAAAATTTTTCTATTGTACTCCATCCATTTTGATTAAAACCTAACATAGTAAATGCCATATTTAAACACTTTATTCACTGGATATAAAAATCCTAAAAATTTTAAAATTAAAATAAAAAATTATCCTTTTGATATTGGCAGCTCACAGAGAAAAAAGGGCAATTATCTAGCTTATTTTTATTGAAGCATCACCTTTGATGGAAATAATAAGTAAATGATATCTTTGTGAGCTATTTAAATCAGTAACTATATCTAAAACATGTTTTAGAGAATAAGTTCCTAGAGGACAAGGACTATGGCTAATTTCATCTTTGATTCCTCATGGTTGAGTACATTGACTTACAGAATATAGTAGGAAATTAGCAAATGCTTGTTGAATTAAATTTGATCAGATGGCCAAAATGCTTCTTTTTAATACAGTATTCTTTTGCCAGTAACAGTCTTTATCTATATGTGAGTATAGCTGAAACAATATATACACATGTATACACATATACATATATGATAATGTATGGTTCATGCATGTAATGAACCTTCAACTGATGACTACCAACAATTCTTTCAACACTGCTAATAGTTTTTCTAGGTCTAGGAAGCTTTAGATGCTATGTTGAAGAATTTGTCATTACTTACAGTTTTCCAACTTCAGTTCACATTTGACCCAGAGTTTGTTTCAAAAAAGAAACTTGATCTTGATAGTCATATTGATCTTTCTGTTGCTATGACTTTGAAGATGTGTGTCTTGAAGTTATGTCTTCTTCATATTCTTACATTTGTCTTTGCCTTTCTCCCTGCTACACTTCGGTCCATTATGCAACAATTGCTTTGGTATTTAATGATAATCCTTTCCATATGTGCAACTCACATAAATTACATTGCAATAGGCATCGCTTCAATACTAGTTTTCTGTTTTGTAGGTCTTCTATGTTCATGATTAGTGATATTGTGCAGTTTCTTGATATTGTGTACTGTGTACATCTTGTAAGTGGTTAATGGAATTTTTCTGGAGTGAAATTACATCTGTGATATAGGTAGAAAGCTCACAGAATATTTGCAGTTTTTTAATAATTGATTATTATGAAATTATCTTTGAGATAAAGATAATCCAAATCACATTCTACCTAAAGTGATTTTTTTAGTTAGAGATGATAATGTTCCCATAATTTCTATATCATATCATACTTATAGATTGGTATTCTAGGTGTGAATGATCTTTACAGAATGCCAAAAGTAAAATGTAAATTTAAGGTAGTATATTTTTTTTCCTTCCTAGATTTATAGACCATAAATAGCTTTAAGCAGTATGCACATGAAGTTTTTATAACTTTCTTTCCTTTTAATACCAAGGTTTTCCTCAGGTTACTTTACTAAAGCTAGATTATGAAAGTCCCACCAACAGGTACAAATTCTGTATGCTCCCTAAATTGTCAGAATTCTTCAATGAAAATTTTTATTATAGTCATAAGTATTTATCTGATCTATTCAAGGGAGATGCCTTGTTAGAGAAGTTTTTTTTATTCTTGCAAGGAAATTGTGGTTAAGTGACTTGCCCAATGCCAATTATCTGAGGTTAAATTTGAAGAGGTCAGGTTGTCCTGATTCCAGGGATGATGTTATATCCACTGTGTGACCTATTGCCCCATAGAAGAGGGATTTTAAAGGAAGTATTTGTTCTATCAAATAAAATCCTTTTTTAAAAAGTAGTTCATTAAAAAATAAACAGTTAAAAAAATTCCCTACCTTTTTTGTCCATGATGTGATGGACAAGCTGTGGTCTAATTTAGAATAGTACCTCTTCCTTACATCTTATAAAATTAGATCATTGAAGTGGAATAGAGCTGCCTTTGTATTCCTCCAGGGTTTTATTACAGTCTTCTATCTGACTCATAATTTCTGCTAAATGTGTTTCCGCATATGTGCTTGCCATTAAAATCATCTCATTTCAGAGTTGAAAAGAACCTTAGAACTCATCTAGTTCAAACTACCTGACATGCTAATTCTATCTATACTTTATTTATTTCTATTTGTTTATTTGAAATCAAATATTCCTGTCTCCAAGAACATCTAGGTAGTGTAATGGATAGAGCTCTGGGTCTGGAGTTAGGAAGGTCTGAGTTCAAATCCAGCCTGAGACACTTAGCAACTATGGGAAGCTGGGCAAGTCATTTTATTCTGTTTGCCTCAGTTTCTTCATCTATGAAATAAGTCAGAGAAGGAAATGGTGAACCATTCCAGTATCTTTGCCAAGAAAACCTCCAAAAGAGGTCATGAAGGGTCAAGTACAACTGAAACAATGGGAAATAGTAGTCTTACTAAGTCTCTACATTTTGTCTGACAAGAACCACAAGGTTTGTTTCCCAGAGCAATAGCAAGGTCTGTCTCTGGAGGTATGTCCATCAAGATAGAAATACAGCAGTCATTCGCAAGCTTCATCCCACTATTAATCAGTTCCAAAACTTTGAACCTGCTTCATTTTTTCAACATAGTCCAATTTCCTCCTTCTTAAGTAGTCTGCTCCCTCCTCCTGCATTTTTACCAGACTTTTTACAGATGCTGACTTGTCTTTAGTTCTGTTACTCAGAACTCGGAACTTCAGAGCCAAAGTGATCCACCCACCCTCACCCTATCTCACAATAAAGGATTTCAGGTATGAGCCACCATGCCCAGTCTAGCCATTTGTCCTTTTGAAGATGTACAGGAGGTGAAGGAAGATGATAGAGAAAAAGTTAGCATTGAAGCCATAATCCTAGTCACAACTCTTCTAAAGGGATCTATGCAATATAGTTGACCAAATCCTGATGGACAAATGCAGACAATGTACAGGCATAGGGAGAAAGACAGAGACATCAGCAGATACTGAGGACCAGGTTGATGCAGGAACATAAGATATGATAAACACTCCCAAGGTCTAGGGAGAAGGTGCATACTCTTTCAAAAGGAGATCCTTTCACCCATCATGGATCACCCTCAGATCCACTCTAGGACAATCTGATGGAGATAAGTGACACAGGCAGATTTGTTGTCCACTACCCAGTCCCAGGTCCCAGATACAGGGCAGAATGACAAGGGTCACTGTGTGCAGTCATAGGGAGACTCTCGTTGGCATACTGAAGAAAGAGGAGGTGTAGAAACCACCAGCAGCAACAACAATTTTGTCACTCAGACTTGCAATATCTATAGCAAGATCTCACTTCCATCAACTTGCCCAGCATACAGAAAACCGAGACCAAAGGCAAACACTGAAAACTTGCATGCTCCAAGTCTGTCCCTGGAATTCTGAAATGACATTTCAAGAAAAAAAATACACCAACAGGAAGAGTTTAGATTTTCCTTCCAGAATGTGGCAAAGCCATCCTTAACATCAAATCTAAAGTCAGGAAGAGTGGTGGAAGAACAGGAAAATCAAAAAATAACCACACCATGATGAACTTTACAGTGGCACGACATAACAGAAAAAGAGAATGAGTTCCAAACATCTACAAATAATACCCCAGAGAAAAACACAACCTGGGTACAAACTCAAATAGAATTCCAGGAGAAGATGAAGCAACAGTTAAAAAATAAGTTAGATTTTTTTTTTGTTTTTGCAAGGCAATGGGGTTAAATGGCTTGCCTAAGGCCACACAGCTAAGTAATTATTAAGTGTCTGAGGTCAGACTTGAACCCAGGTACTCCTGACTTCAGGGCCGGTGCTCTATCCACTGCGCTACCTAGCTGCCCCGAGATTTTTTTATAGATGAAATGAGAGTGCTTAAGGGAAAAGTGGAAATGAAAAGGGCAAGAATTTAAAAAGGGAATTTTCAACTTGATTCAAGAGATACCTTCTAGTACTAAGAAGACATTCAGTTATTCTTTGAGATGTCTTTGGGGAATATTTTGCTTCCAATGCCTTTGCCTCTGGTCATATTCCCAGTTTGGAAATGAAGGGGCAACCAACAGGTACTGTTTTGGGGGGGGGGGGGATGAAGGACTAAATTCTCTAGGAAGGCAGCCTCTGCAAGTCCAGAGTTAGATCTTGAAGGAAATGTTTAGGTCAAGCAATGGATTGGCTGCCACCAAGAGTAGGATGAGTATTTTGCTTCTGACTGTGCTCAATAAGTGTCTTTGCTGATAATGCCTCTGGGCTGATGGTGCCTAGACTTTGCTTTAATAGTCAAGTTACCAACTGGGGAAATGGATTTAGAAGCTGAGCATCTCTGCCCCAAAGCATTTGGACCTCTCAGGCTCAAGAGACAGACTCTGCTATTGCTCTTAGAAATATAGTTTGTGGTTGCTGTCAGACTAAATGCAGAATCTAGTAAGACTATTTCCCTTGGTTTGGACACAATACTTGTGATAATATAGATTAAGGATAAACTTTAGTTTTAAAGGTCTTCCCTCTCTCCTCCTTTACCACCTAGCTTCATAAAAGTAAATCATATTGTCATACTGATTTACATGATATAAACTATAAAGTATGTGCGTGTGTGTGTGTGTGTGTGTGTGTGTGTGTGAATGATGGGTAGGGAGAACATTTCAATTCTCACTTTTTTTTGCATCTTGCTAGTCAATGTAGGACTCTGAAAAATATACTCTACCCTGATCAATCCCTCTTTTCTACTACCAATTATTTTCCGAAAAGACCAAAAATGCTATTATTTTATTAATATCATGTTTTGTTATATTAATTTAATAATTAATTATTAAACACTAGAGTTTTAGAATATAAATGGATGAATAAATGAATTAATGATAAATATTGTTATTAATCTAAGCACTAAAGATATTAATAGAAAAACAAGGCAGTCTCTGCTCTCAAAGAACTCCCATTCTAATATGGAGAGAAAATTCACATAGAAGACTTCAGCTGTGAGTAGAGGGAAAGTTCAAGTCATTGTTAGGATCAAATGGAAAAGCATGTGTTCATAATCTTCTTTAATGGTCATTTCTATTGATAAAATTATATATTTCTAATATTTAGCCATGTGGCACAGCAAAAGATTTTGATGATCAGAGATTTCTTGTGTCTTTAGACCCAAACTTGATGGCTGATGAGGCAGAGGTTTCATCAGTTCAAGAAGCAATTGCCAAATTATGTCTGCCTTTTTAAGGACCTGTCTGCTCCCAATAAGAGCTTTTTGGTGTGAGTTGAAAGTTGGGTCAGTAGAGGTAACCATTTGGCACAGTGAAACGATCACTGTACCCAAAGTCAGGAATGCTTGAATTCAAATCTATTCTCAGTCAATGTAACCCTAACACTGTCTGTATAACTGCAAAGTGGATTAATAATATCTGCCTGTCAAGGCTGTTGACTATTGTGAGGATAAAATGAGATAACATATGTAAAATGCTTTGGAAACCTTAAAATATTTTATAAATGAGGGCTAATAGTAGCAGTAGACAGGAAGGTACTGCTAATTCCTGTGGCTCTGTGGTGTTGTGTCCTGGAGAGTATCTTCCTGGTTTTGAGAGGAAATGATGGTGGTTTGACTTGTCTGGTATATGAAGCTATTGTTTCTACCTCAAGTTTTCATACTGCTTCAGCCAGATCAATTTATATACTCTGGTGGTTGATAATGGTGATAAAGGGAATGACTACTACAGTTGTGCCCTCCAAGTGATCTGGGGATGCTAATATTTCCTAAGTGCTTATTTTCTGGGTGTCGGGGTGCAGAACAGGGTCCTGGAAAATCAGTCACTTTGTCCTGACTGGAAGAGAAATAGAGATTTCTGTTTAAATTGAAACATAGATTTCTGTTTAAATTTAATTTGGCTTTTCAAATTCAATTTTTCAGTGGCCCAATCCAACTAGAAATGTATCATCTAGTAAGCTTTCCCTCAAAATAAAGCAGATGGAGCACATATTGTTATTTCCATTTTGTAGGTGAGCAAATCAAAGGTCAGAGTCTATATAATTTTTCCACAGTGTCACAGATTATAGGTACTAGAATCAGGACTTAGATCTAGCTTCTAAATTCAAGTTAAAAACCCTTTCCTTTCTTTCCATCACAAATATTCTATTATACAATTGACTTGTGATGAGTTTGCAATTAAATAAAATCACAAATAATTTTTCCATGGGCTCTTCTGCCTAGTCACATCTCTCTTAGTTTGTTTTTGGGGAGGGTGGGGAATTAAATGAAATGTAGAATTTTAAAATGCATTTCTATCAAATTTCAGATTCAGATTTAGGTCCTCATTACAATCTGTCAAAATTCTTTTTTTTAGAACATGTCATCCAAGGACTTAACTATCTAACTATTAGATAATTTCTTTGGGTCTATAAATTTAGGTTTATTGCCTATTTAATTAAAGGACTTGATAAAACATTTTGAATAAAACAGAGCTAAGGACTGATAGCACTAGTAATCACTGGAGGACACTCCTCTCCAGGTTGGTAACTAATTAATGGGGAACTGTATTTGGAATTGATCATTATTCAGCTCCAAATGCTCTAAATTTTGCTATTATTCAACCCACATTTTTCTGTTCATAGTGTTTCATGAAAAATATACTGGGATTTAGGAGGATTCAGTTTTTGACCTGGTTTTGTAATTGAGGTTTTTTCAGCAAGTCATTTCTATCAGGTATCTAATTTGCTAGAAAATGAGGCATTGAGCTTGATATTCTTCATTGTTACTTCTTACTTTAACATTATATGATTGGAGATGCAGTTACACTTTTTAAATCTTCCTATGCCATCAATATAGTGACCATATCTAGAATTTTATTATTAAGGATGTCATTCAAATTCATCAGTCTAAAATTTCTGGAATCTTCCATCTTTCTTTTGAAAATGGGGACAATATTTGTCTATATTTTTTATATTGTCACTTCCAAGAACCCTTCAAGATCCCTCTAGTCTTTTTCTACCTGTAGTATCATTAATCTAAGAAAGAAAACTTATAAGCATTTAAGATAGCTGTATCATAATTTTTCTAAACTATCCTTAGTTTCCTCACCTTCCCTGTACTCACTTCCTAAAGTGTTTACCTTGTCCCCCCCACTTTGCTAGCTCTCATTATAAGATTTTTTAAGATATTCTGAGGTGTTTCCTTTATTGTATGACTACAATTGCTAACAGTTGAAATCCTTGCTATACATATAACTTGATAGGTAGGATATATGATCCCCCTTTGGGTAATTATATCATTCAAAATATGTAAACATTTCAATATCTTCAATTAAATGAAACAATAGAATTGGACTGATCTCTACCCCCACTCAAAATTTACTGGTTTCAGGGATTTGGGTAAATTGATCTGTCATTTTGAAACATTTTAGGTATAATCTTCTCATAGTTATTAAATTCTCTGTACTAATGAACTGTGAACTCAGGAATGAAAGTTTTGTGACTTGTAATTCATAACTGTGAATTATTTATTTTGCAAGTTATGTTTTTTGTGTATATATATATATATATATATATATATATATATATTCTTGAAGCTTTTGTAATATAACCAGCAGTTCTTTCTTTTTTCTTTTTTTCTTAAAGTGACATCTAGTCTTGCGACTTCATTTTAAGACAAGCACATTCATTGAATAAGTAGTTGCAATTACATTGTGCAGTATATAAATTCCTTTTCAGCAAGCTTTAAAGTTTTAATAGTAGGTGAACTTTTGCTTCTAAGTAAAATAATATCTAATGCAGTTACATAGTCAGAAGGAATTGAATGTTCTCCAGAAGACTGAAAAAAAAAGTGAGAAGTCTAGGCCCCAAATCTCATGGAAAAAAAATGAAAAGTTTACCTTCCTCTGTAAGATGGAAAGTATGTATGGAACATTTCATTTCAAAACATATTTTGCATTTTTCCTATTATGGTTATTCTTTTTTATTAAATATTTACATATTATTTGTTAATTTTTAATTCAAACCTAGTTCTATAGTAATCAGACATAATAAATTTCTTCTAGAAAGCATGAATGTTTTCTCTTTTCCACACTAAATTTCATTTACTTATCTCATTGATATAGATTTATCCTTACTTCCATACTAGGATAGATTAGTTGAAATACTTTGCAATAGGCTCATATGACTTCAACCATGATACCTTGATTTATTATTCCTAATGATCTTTAATATTTAGTTTTCAGTAAATAGAAAAAAAAACCCCAAACAACAAAAAGCTTCATAAAAATCACAATAGCCAGAAAATGGAATAGACTATTTACTTTTGTAATGGCATGAAAAACAGAAAGAAAAATATTTCAGTACTTTGACTCTCTCCATTATCATCATCCTATCTATATTGAATAACAATCTTACCTTTTTTGAACAAATGTATAATATTGCTTAAAAAACTTTGAATTATACTTAGCAATCATTTCTCATATCAGTTTATTTCAAGCTTTAATATTCACGATCCTATTCTTACATCATCATGCCAGTTTTTACATTCAACTTCTATTACCTACCCTTGCTTCTATCAATTTTATGACTAAAAAAAAAGCAAATTTGCAAATGAGAACTTTTTTGTATCTATTTCAGTTCTATATATTGCTTATCATACTTATGTGCAACTCTGTCTTCAGAATTTCATTTAGGAGAGCTCCCCATCCATCTAGGGACTCTTTAGGAGAGGCAAGGGAACATTGATATGGGGAGGAAAGGGCATTCATTGAAGATAGACATTAATCTACTTTATCATTTTGCCTGGGGCCAGGCCTTCATGTAGTCCTGTATATTTTCCAGTAAACAGAATAATGGAAACCAAATGCAATTAGCCAAACTAAGATGAGGGGGCATGATGGATTTTTTTTTCTGTTCTAATAAAATTATTCTGCTAACAACTGTAAGCTATAGTCTTCTTTTTGAAATGTGCAAGTGAAGTTTAGTAAAGCAACCGACTAATGTTTAATGATTAATGATCCTTATTAAGCAAAATAAATGAAAAATAATCATGCTGGTTATTAATAAATATTTAGAATGGAAAATGTTTAAAGATCATTGTTCTTAGTATTATCATTTCATGTATTTGGAAAATATTATTATCCATAGAAATGTAATTTTGGTTCTCATGCATGATTTCCTATTTACTATCAATAAGAATGATGTATAAGACATCAATTGTTAATGGCCAGAAATCTAGAGTACCTCTAGAAATAAATTGTAATAGGAAGCAAAATGCAAATAGTGAAAAAAATAGGTTTAAATAATTCTGTTTTATCAGTAAAGTGAACAGATTTTGTTTTTGTAAATATCATTATTAAGACAAAAATAAGTATTAGACCTCTGATTTCTTCAATGTTGTGAACTCTTTACTGGGATAATCCTCCAGTGAAAGTTGACTCCTTTGCAGCTTCTATTCTTAAAAAGTTTCTTAGAACACAGAGGTTAAATAACTAATCCAGTGTCATTCAGATTGTATGAGTCAAGATTTGAACCAGTTCACTAACCCTGTGTGAAATTGCCTTTATTTTCAATATAATAAATGTTAAAAAAGTTTTGACAAAAGCTTTCCTCTAATGCATTACTTTGGTATTGATGATTTAAATTTTCAATATCTAGGTCCTTGGATCATCTGCTATGACATATCCAACTAACTTGAAAATCAAGTTTCAAGTACATATATGGTGAAAGATCATGGCTATTTTCCAAGAACTGGTCTTCTTCAATTCAAAAAGGCTCATCACCTAGTTGGCCACAAAAAATAGAGACTCTTAAAGATTATATACCAAGCTTCAACTGGACTGCAATCTGCTTTGGTAGAGGGAATAAACAATAGATCAAAATACAGATTTCTGAAGTACAGCAATACTACTAAGCCAAATTTTATCATAATCTTTCCTTTTTCATGTTGATATTGCACATTTGATGGTAGAGATATTTATAATAAACTTGATTCTGTCTTCAACCAGGGATATATTGTTTTGGTCAGAGATTTCCAAAAGTTATTCAGAAATGTGCATACATACCCCCCCATACATACACACAAATCACACCCTTCCTTTATTTTTTTAAAGAAAAAAGTCAAACATAAATGAAAAATTGTTATACTCTTCCAATTTTTTTCTTTTTCTTAAATATGAACTTGATAACCATTAATGACATGAATAAATAGCATGTACAGTGGCCATATCTTCATATATTTTTATTGAAACTTTTAAGAAATATTTAGCTTCTTCAGTTAATATGTATTTATTATCTTATCCCCAACTTTTCCCAACTGAACAAAAAAGGAAAGAGAGAAAGAAAATTAAAACCCTACAAGAAATACTCATACTCAAGTAAAATATATCCCCTCATTTTGCATTTTGAATTTCACCTCTTTTTCAAGAGGTAAATAGAAATCTTCACTGTTGTTCTTTTGAGATTTTGGTTTTTCATTACATTGATCAGAACTTCCTTTAAGTGTTTTTTAAACAGATTACTCAAAATATTTAAAAACTTTATAAAGCTTTTCATTCTTAGTTTTTGATTTAGGTGATTATGAAATATTCAAATTGTCCAGAATGCACAAGGGTCTACTATAAAATTATTGTTTATAGCCTTGAAGTAGTATCAAAAATGATGCTATGGAAGATTTATCATTTCCAAATCTATTTTACAATCTAATAATTATAATGCCACATCAGGAGAAATTTTGAATTGGAAATTTTTTTTGTAATTAAAGATGATGATAGGTGGAATTGGACTCTGTCCTGATAGACTTCAATCAGTATCAGGAAAAAAATGAAACTCTGAAAGAACTAGACAAAAAAATGAGAATGAAGGGTTAAAAATGATATTCTTAAATCACAGAATTTCTTACTAGTGAAAATAGATCAAGAAATATCAGTAGTTCTAGATATTTATTCTTATTTTCTAATCAATAAACATTTTATGAGCATAATTTATACATGTATCAAAATTATCCTTGAAGAAACTCTAAGAAGTACATATCTAGGTTTTCATAAAAGATATTCTAAAGCAGATTATATTTTTATAATCTTATAATTGGCTAAAAGGTATAGATCATCTAGTGTCCCAGGTGACTATTTGATTTATTAGGGAAAAAAAAGTAACTTTAAAGGCACCAGTTCAGTCTCTTGTATATATGTTAAGATCACAAATATTCCTTAAAAATATGAGCCAAGATAATTCTGTGATTATCTTGTGATTATTAATATCAAATAGAGACCAAATGAATAGGGACTCCCTAGGTCCTCCAGATGCTCCTTTTACCAAATGAAATTGAACTATGTCAAAACCTGAAACATTTCTGATTCTCCCAAATATTATCCAAAATCTATAAAAAGACATGAATCAATTATTAACATGACAAAAGGAAGTGGTTAAAGAATACTTCTTATTTTTATTCTTGTGGTTTCATCACATTTTTGAGTGAATTTCTGAATCTTAACTCTTTCATTTCCCCCCCTGAATTGGTAGTGTTTCTCCCTTCCATTTTATTTATTTTCCTTTCAAGTTTTCCTTAGAAATATCAATTTAATTCTTTATCTTTTTTATTTAAATCTTTTCCCCCTTCCATTTTCTCTTGAAATCCTTCTGGTAAATACATTCTTTTAGTTGTAATTATGGTCAATTTATTTTCTTCTGGAATTTTACCTCAACATTCATCTAAATGAATTTTTAAAAAAATTCTTCTAGACTTTAGTCATGTCTTCAACCTCTTTTTCAAACTTCTCTTGATTTTACAATTACTGGATATATTATTACTTTGTTCCCTTAATATAGGATGCAGAGCAATGGTTAGAGACCACAAGTAGGCAAACTTAGCTCTCTTTGACTGTAGGACAATCAGTATGACTATACTGATACAGTCAGCTAGCATTTATTAAATGCCTACTATGTCTCAGAAAAATATACTTAGCACCAGAATACAAAGAAAGATAAAAAACAAACACCCCTGCCTTTAAGGAGTTCACAGTCTAAAAAGAGAAATATGAAAACTACTATGTCCAGACAAAAATCTATACATGACAAATTGGAGTTAATCTCTCAGGGATGGCACTAAAATAATGAATGACTTGGAAAGACTTTTGTTGAAGGTGACAATTTAACTGAAACTTGAAGAAAGCTATTGAAGCCAGGAAAGAAAAACATTCTGCTCATGGAAGATGGTCAGGGAAACATCTGGAGATGGGTGATGGAATATTCTGTGCCAAGAGTATCAAAGACTAAATAATATAATAGGTTGAGGGGAGTAAGACGTAAGAAGTCTAAAAGCATAGGAAAGGGACAGTTTTTGAAAAATTTTAAAAATCAAATAGAGAATTTGATAATTAGTCTTATGTGCAAGAGGATGCACCTATGGTTTACTGAATCGGGGATGTTATTATCTGATCTCTCTTTTTTTTTAGGAAAATCAGTTTGATGATCTCTAGGAAGATCTGATTAAAGATTTGTCTGATTAGGGGTTTAAGGGGAAATTAGATAGGGCAGAAATGAAGAACCAACAAAAAAAAAATGACAGAAATAATTATCCTAAATGGATAATCAAAGATATACTTGGCCATATGATTTCCTATGTTTTCTTGACCTAGTTGGGATAATTGATCTAGGATTTGGGTTGTCTTTAGGCTCTGACAGATGCAGCAGTTCTAAATTAGTTTCCTGATCCAAGTCAAGTCATATCACATTCAGCATTACAGGATGGGATTATTCCACCTATATCCTGACTCATGTACCCTATAGTAGTTATGAACTTTGATGTTGTCCTAGAGGTAGGCTCTGTTCCCTCTTTTAGCTCTATGAGGAGTCCAGGCTCAGATCCTCCTCTCTACCATAATACAATAGGAAATGGAAACCTAAGGATTTAAAATCCCTCTACTGCAACCCTGACTCAAGGATCCTGTTTCCTATGACTTTCCCATGCCCACTATTCTGGATGATAGGATGGTATTCTCTCAGTTTTGCCAAAACTTCTAAATTATAGTATGATCCTGTGTTTCTGTGATCTTTTCTTCTTTCATATTTCTTGTATTCCTACTTTATTTCTTTCCCTCCTTTCCTTTTAATCATTGCTTTTTAAATGTTCAGTACTTTTGATCTAAACATAATAACCATCAATAAAATTACAGAAATGCAAGTAACTGAATGAATTTTAAATGTTATACAAGAATTAAAGAACATGACTCTATGGAAATTTTTTTATAACCTAAAAGAAACTAAAATCATGTGCTTGTTTTTATGTTTTAAGTTATTCTAATTTTTTTGTAATCAGTATTATTTCATGTAATTCAAAGCAGTGTTATAATGTTCTGATCTACTTTGTTCATTATTCTTTTATTCAACTAGGTATTACAGGATTTTTTGTATATTTTATGCAACTTTTCACAATTGGCATAATAATATGCATTATGCTTTCATGAGTATTTGATTTTTAATGTGAATTTGTGTGTTTTGTCAAACATTAATCATATAGATACATGAAATGTTTTGAAAAGATGGCAGAATTAGAGGCTGCAAGGAAATTGATGCCCTGAATCTTGCATGTCCAACAATAAATATGAGTGTATATAGATATATGAGTACACATATACATACATATTTATATTTAAGAAATTCAAAAAAAGAAAGTTTAAAAACAAATTAAAAATGTAGAAACTTTGGTACCTGGGTTCAAATCTGGTCTCAGACACTTAATAATTACCTAGCTGTGTGGCCTTGGGCAAGCTACTTAACCCCATTTGCCTTGCAAAAATCTAAAAAAAAAAGAATAATTATTAAAAAAAGAAAAAACTTTGAAACAATTTAAAAACATATTAAAAGGAGTCAAAACATTGAGAAGACTAAGCATGCAGAAATTATTATTATTATTGAGTAGTATCTATTTTTTAATTCATATGCACATTTATATTTTTAAATTACAAAATTTCTCCATCCTCCCTTCCCACCCCCTTCCCATTAGCAGCAAACAGATTAAAGTTGCACATGCATATTTTTGATAAACATGGTTACAGATTAGTCATTATCCAAATGAGGAATTAGGATTAAGAGAAAGAGATACATAAGAGATAATTTTTATAAAGTGTTCTTTTGATTCTGAAGGATTATTTTTGTTTTGTTTCGTTTTTCTTCTTCTGGATGGGGATAACATTGTCCATAGTCAGTTGAATATGGTTGTCCCAGCTCTCTGAACTGCTGAGAGGAGCTGCTTCCATTAAAGTTGTTCATCTCACAATGTTTTTTTTTTTTATATGTACATTGTTCTCTTGGTTCTGTTCCCTTTGCTCAGCATCAGATCCCATAAGTCATTCCATGCTTCTCTAGAGTCTTACCATTTATGGTTTCTTCTAAAACAATTATATTCCATAGAATTCATATACCATAACTTGCTTAACCAATCCCCAATTGTTGGGTACACCCTCAATTTCTAATTCTTTGCCACTATAAATGGAGCTGTTATGAATATTTTGGAACATGTGGGATTTTTCCCATTTTTTATGAATTCTTCTGGATATAGGCCCAGAATTAGAATTGCTGGGTCTAGGGGAATGAATACTTTTATTGCTCTTTGGGCATAGTTCCATATTACTCTCCAGAATGGTTGGATCTGTTCACAACTCCACCAGCAAAGCATCAATGTCCCCTTGCATTCTTGTCTTTTTGTTGCTTCAGATAAATTTTGTTACTTTTTTTCTAGCTTAGTAAAAAGTTATTTGGTAATTTGATTGATATGACACTGAACAAGTAATTTAATTTGGGTAGAACTGTCATTTTATTATATTAGGTTGAGCTAACCACGAGTAATTGACATTTTTCCAATTATTTAGATCTGACTTTATTAAGGTGAGAAGTGCAGAAATTATTAAGAAAGAAATGCAATTTATAGAAGAAATCATGAGGTGAAATAAAGAAATAAAAGAAACTAAGTAACTAAGGGACAAAGTTTGACTGAATATAATCAAAGAATTCTAAGAAGTTTTTAAGGAAAAAATTCCTCCCCAAAGGAGGATATTGGAGTGGTAGAAGAAAAACTTGACAGTTGGAAAATTGATAACTGGAAAATAAATGGAAGAAATATTTTTAAATATAATTTATCCAGAGATAGACAGATAATATATCTTCCACATAGAGTATACACTAGAAAAAATATATAATATTGTATGAAATTATACAAAAATTCCTATAAATATAGAAAATTAAGAATAGATGGCAAATTAGCAGAAATCTTACTATACTAATAAGGAAAGGTCCTAAATTTCAGTGCTCCAAAAAATCATCCCAAACTGTAAGATTTAAATTATAAGAAATGTTGTAACAGTCAAGAAGACAACATTTTTTTAATTGATATTTTATTTTGCCAAATATATGTTATGAAAGTTTTTCAACATTTATCCATATCCAGGGGTGGCTAGGTGGCATAGTGGATAAAGCACTGGCCTTGGAGTCAGGAGTACCTGGGTTCAAATCTGGTCTCAGACACTTAATAATTACCTAGCCATGTGGCCTTGGGCAAGCCACTTAACCCAGTTTGCCTTGCAAAAACCTAAAAAACAAAACAAAACAACACTTATCCATATCCATATTTATATTTTTAAGTTGCAAAATTTCCTTCCACCCTCCCTTTCCATTCCCCTCCCTTCAACAGGGAACAGTCAGGTTAATATTGTACATATACATTTATGTTAAATATGTTAACAGATGAGTCATTTTTGCTATGAGGAATTAGAATTAAGGGAAAGAAGTATGTGAATAGTTTTTTTTTATTTTTTTAAATTAATTTTTATTAAAGATATTATTTGAGTTTACAATTTTCTCCCAATCTTATTTCCCACCCCCCCCCCCACGAAAAGCAATCTGTCAGTCTTTACTTTGTTTCCATGTTGTACCTTGATCCAGATTGGGTGTGATGAGAGAGAAATCATATCCTTAGAGAAGAGACAAGAATTCTAAGAGGTAACAAGATCAGACGATAAGATATCTGTTTCTTCATAAATTAAAGGGAATAGTCCTTGAACTTTGTTGAAACTCCACAGCTCCTTATCTGGATACAGATGGCCCTCTCCTTTGCAGACAGCCCAAAATTGCTCCCAATTGTTGCACTGATGGAATGAGCCAGTCCTTCAAGGTTGAACATCACCCCCATGTTGCTGTTAGGGTATACAGTGTTTTTCTGGTTCTGCTCATCTCACTCAGCATCAGTACATGCAAATCCCTCCAGGCTTCCCTGAAATCCCATCCCTCCTGGTTTCTAACAGAACAATAGTATTCCATGACATACATATACAACAGTTTGCTAAGCCATTCCCCAACTGAAGGACATTTACTTGATTTCCAATTCTTTGCCACCACAAACAGGGTTGCTATAAATATTTTTGTATAAGTAATATTGTTACCCTTTTTCTTCATCTCCTCAGGATATAGACCCAGTAGTGGTATTTTTGGGTTAAAGGGTGTGCACATTTTTGTTGCCCTTTGGGCTTAGTTCCAAATAGCTCTCCAGAAAGGTTGGATGAGTTCACAGCTCCACCAACAGTGTAATGGTGTCCCAGATTTCCCACATCCCTTCCAACAATGATCATTATCCTTCTGGTCATATTGGCCAATTTAAGAGTTGTGAGGTGGTACCTCAGAGAAGCTTTAATTTGCATTTCTCTAATTAATGATTTAGAGCATTTTTTCATATGGCTATGAATTGCTTTGATCTCCTCATCTGTAAATTGCATTTACATATCCTTTGACCATTTGTCAATTGGGGAATGACTTTTTGTTTTAAAAATATGACTCAGTTCTCTGTATATTTTAGAAATGAGTCCTTTGTCAGAATCATTAGTTGTAAAGATTGTTTCCCAATTTACTACATTTCTTTTGATCTTGGTTACAGTGGTTTTATCTGTGCAAAAGCTTTTTAATTTAATGTAATCGAAATCATCTAATTGGATTGTGGTGATGTTTTCCAACTCTTCCTTAGTCATAAACTGCTCCCCTTTCCATAGATCTGACACTAGTCCTTGATCTTCTAATTTGCTTATAGTATTGTTTTTTATGTCTATGTCCTGTAACCATTTGGATCTTATCATGGTAAAGGGTGTTAGGTGTTGGTCTTATCTAAGTTTATTCCATACTAACTTCCAATTATCCCAGGAGTTTTTATCAAAGAGGGAGTTTTTATCCCAATGGCTGGACTCTTTGGGTTTATTGAACAGCAGATTACTATAATCATCTCCTGCTTTTACACCTAGTCTATTCCACTGGTCCACCACGCTATTTCTTAGCCAGTACCAAACAGTTTTGATGACTGATGCTTTATAATACAATCGTATATCAGGTAGGGCTAAGCTATCTTCTTTTGCACTTTTTTTTCATTAAGCTCCTGGCAATTCTTGACTTTTTATTTCTCCATTTGAATTTACTTACAATTTTTTCTAACTCGTTAAAGTAATTTTTTGGAATTTTGATTGGTAGGGCACTAAACAGTTTAGTTTTGGTAGAATTGTCATTTTTTTATTATATTAGCTCTACCTATCCATGAGCAGTTGGTATTTGCCCAGTTATTTAAATCTGATTTAATTTGTGTGAGAAGTGTTTTACAATTGTTTTCAAAAAGATTCTGAGTCTGTCTTGGCAAATAGACTCCCAAGTATTTTATATTGTCTGACGTTATTTTGAATGGGATTTCTCTTTCTAGCTCTTCCTGCTGTATCTTGCTAGACATATATAGAAAAGCTGAGGATTTAACTAAAATTGCTAATTGTTTCCAGTAGTTTTTTGGATGATTTCTTGGGATTCTCTTGGTAGACCACCATGTCATCTGCAAAGAGTGAGAGTCTTGTCTCTTCCTTCCCATTCTAATTCCTTCAATTTCTTTTTCTTCTATAATTGCTGATGCTAACATTTCTAATACAATATTGAATAGTAGTGGTGATAATGGGCACACTTGTTTCACCCCTGATCTTATTGGGAATGCCTCTCCCCTCTCCCCATTGAATGTAATACTTGTTGATGGTTTCAGATAGACACTGCTAATTATTTTAAGGAATAGTCCATTTATTCCTACACTCTCTAGTGTTTTTAATAGGAATGGATGCAGTATTTTGTCAAAAGCTTTTTCAGCATCTATTGATATGATCATATGATTTCTAATAGATTTGTTGTTGATATAATTGAGTATACTAACAGTTTTCCTAATATTGAACCAACCCTGCATTCCTGGAATAAATCCAACTTCATCATAATGTATTATCCTAGTGATAACTTGTAATTGTTTTGCTAAGATTTTATTTAAGATTTTTGCATCTATACTCATCAGGGAAATAGGTCTATAATTTTCTTTCTCTATTTTAACTCTTCCTGGTTTAGGTAACAGCACCATATTGGCTTCATAGAAAGAGTTAAGCAGAGTTCCATCTTTCCATATTTTTCCAAAGAGTTTATATAGAATTGGAACCAATTGTTCCTTAAATGCTTGGTAGAATTCACTTGTGAATCCATCAGGCCCTTGAGATTTTTTTTTTCACAGAGTTCAATGATGGCTCGTTGAATTTCATTTTCTGAGATAGGGTTGTTTAGGTATTTAATCTCTTCTTCATTTAACCTGGGCAACTTATATTTTTGCAAATATTCATCCATTTCCCTTAGATTATCAAATTTATTGGCATAGAGTTGGGCAAAATATTTTCGAATTATTACTTTAATTTCCTACTCATTAGTGGTGAGTTCACCTTTTTTCATTTATTATACTAGCAATTTGGTTTTCTTCTTTCTTTTTTATTAATCAAATTGACCAGAGGTTCATCAATTTTATTGGCTTTTTCATAATACCCACTTTTGGTTTTATTTATTAATTCAGTAATTTTTTTGCTTTCAATTTTATTAATTTCTCCTTTAATTTTTAGAATTTCTAATTTGGTATTTAATTGGGGATTTTTTGATTTGTTATTTCTCTAATTTTTTTAGTTGCATATTTAGTTCATTGATTTCCTCTTCCTCCAACTTATTCATGTAAGCATTTAGAGCTCTAATATATCCCCTGAGAGTCACTTTGAATGAATCCTGTAGGTTTTGGTGTGTTGTTTCCTTATTATCATTATCTAGGATAAAATGGTTAATTCTTTCTATAATTTGTTTTTTGGTCTACTCATTTTTTAAAATGAGGTTATTCCATTTCCAATTTGTTCTGGGTCTATATCTCCTTGGCCCAGTATTGCATATGACTTTTATTGCATTGTGATCTGAGAAAGATGTATTCACTATTTCTGCCTTTATGCAGTTGATCATTAGGTTTTTAATGTCCTAGTACATGGTCAATTTTTGTATAAGTTCCATGTACTGCAGACAAAAAGGTATATTCCTTTCTATCCCCGTTCAGTTTCCTCCATAAGTCCACCAATCTAATTTTTCTAACAATCTATTTGCCTCTTTAACTTCTTTCTTGTTTATTTTATTATCCGATTTTATCTGGATCTGATAGTGGGAGGTTGAGGTCTCCCACTAGTGGAGTTTTGCTGTCTATGTCTTTCTGTAGTTCTTTCAGCCTCTCCTCTAAGAATTTGGGTGCTGTCCCACTGGGTGCATATATATATATATTCAGTTTTGAAATGACTTTATTGTCTATGGTACCTTTTAGGAGGATAAAGTTTCCTTCCTTATCTCTTTTAACACTACCTATTTTTGCTGCTGCTTTGTCTGAGATAAGGATTGCTACCCCTGCTTTTTTTTTTACTTCAGCTGAAGCAAAATATATTTTTATTCTATATGTATCTCTCTACTTCAAATGAGTTTCTTGTAAACAGCATATTGTAGGATTCTTGTTTTTAATCCACTCTGCTATTTGCTTATGTTTTAAGGGAGAGTTCATCCCATTCACATTCAAGGTTATGATTACTAATTCTTTATTGCCCTCCATGCTATCTTCCCTCTGTTTTGTATTTTCCCCTCCCCCTTATCCATATTCCCCAGTATTTTTTCTGAATACCACCCCCTTCAGTGTGTTTGCCCTCCTATATCACCCCTCCCCTTTCTTGCCCCTTTCCCTTTATTCCCTTTTCCCTTCCCTTCCTTTTTTTTAATTTCCCCTTCCCCCCCCCCTCCTTCCTTTTCTCTGTCCCCCCTCCGCTTTTCCCCTTTTTATACTTGAAAAGTTAGCTGTTTTATAAGTTAACTGAGTATGTTTAGGTTTACTTTAAACCAAGTCTGATGAGAAGAAGATTCAGGTGTTTCTCCTTTGCTCCCTTCTTCCCCTCTATTACCATAGGTTTTTTGTACCTCTTAGTGAAATGAGATTTACCGCATTCAATCCCCTCCCTCCTCCAGTGTCTTTCCTGTTCCACCTTTTTAAGGTGGTAGTGTTTTTTAGATCATTCTATCTAAGTCATAGAAAATTCTTAGTGTCTATACCTTCTAGTTCAGTATATTCTATCGAATAGAGCCAAAATTCCTGAGTTATTAGAGTCTTTCTCCCAAGTGGGGTTAAAGCCAGTTACATCCCATTAGATAGCAGTCTCATGGATAGGTCATGAATATCCATCATTTCTGGCTAGGTATATTCTCTCTGTTAGCGTTACAATTCTCAAGATTTATGAGAATCTTTTTTCCCCCATGCTGGGATATAGCCAGTTTCAACTTACTGGATAGCATTTTTTTTCCTTTTACTGCCCCCCCCCTTTTTTTTTTAACCTTTTCATGGGTCTCTTGAACCTCCTGTTTGATGTCCAAATTTTCTGTTTAGCTCTGGTCTTTTCATCAGAAATTTTTGGAATTCTTCCATTTAGTTAAATGTCCATCTTTTTCCCCAGAAGAGAAGGCTCAGTTTTGCGGGATAATGGATTCTTGGCTGAATTCAAAGCTCCCTTGCTCTTCAAAATATTTCATTCCAAGCCCTTTGATCCCTTAATGTTGATGCAGCCAAGTCCTGCATGATCCTTACTTTTGCTCCTTGATATTTAAATTGTTTCTTTCTGGCTGCTTGCAGGATTTTCTTTTTTATATGATAGTTGTGGAATTTGCCCACAACATTCCTTGGTGTTTTCATTTTAGGTTTTTTTTTTCTGGTGGGGATCAATGTACTCTTTCAATAACTACTTTGCCCTCTGATTCCATGATATCAGGGCAATTTTCCATCACTAGATCCTGTAATATTAAGTCCAGGCTTTTTTTCTCTTCAATGTTTTCAGGAAGTCCTATAATTCTCAGGTTGCCCCTCTCGATCTATTCTCAAGGTCAGTGGTTTTGTTGATGAGGTATTTTATATTTTCTTCTATTTTTTATTTTGTTTAACTGACTCTTGCTGTCTCATGGAGTCATTAGTTTCTGTAGACTCCATTCTTTTTTTGGGGGAAGGTGTTTTCTTCATTAACTTTTTGCAGCTCCTTTTCCAGTTGGTCAATTCTACTTTTGAAAGAGCTTTCCATTTGACCAATTGAGGTTTTGAGAGAATTATTTTCTTTTTTGCATTTGCCCAACTGAGGATCTGAGAGAATTATTCTCATTTTGTATTTGTTCAATTGAGGATCTGAGAGATTTATTCTCATTTTGTATTTGTCCAATTGATGATCTGAGAGATTTATTCTCCTTTTGTATTTGTCCAATTGTACTTTCTAAGGTTTTGTTTTCTTGTTGCAAGGTATTAATTGTCTCTCCCAAATTTTTGAGCTCCTTCCTTATTTCTTCAAGGAAGTCTTTCTGTGCTGAAGACCAGATCATATTCTCCTCCGAGGTTCCAGGTCTCTCTGAGTTAGGGTCTTTCCTTTCCAAGAATTTTTCTATGGATCCACCTTTCCGTTGACCATTCTTCATTTTGCTAAGACCTGAGTTGGGGAGGGGCTGGTTCACAGGGGCTTGGAATCACTAAAGGCTTTACTCACTGAGTGCAATTTCTCTGGCTGGCCAATAAGAGGTGTTGGTTGCTTTCTCTGGAGTGTCTGTGACCTTGATTGAGGCCTTTTCCTTTTGCTTGAAGGGAGGAGTTGGAGCTAATGAATTCTTTTGCCTTCAATCAATGGTGCTCTTTGCCCTGGCCTGAGGTCATTCGTTAGCTGGGCTGGTTCTGCTCACACACCTGGGCCTGAGGCAGAAGTAGTTTGCATTTGTTTGCTCTGGGAGGAGGTCGAAGCTGTAATGGGACTGTATTCCTCAGACCAGAGGAGCCCAGGGATGGTGTCCCCAGCTCTCCTGCTCTGGAACTCTCCCCCCAGCTCTGTCCGCAAGCTCCCCGGGGACAGCCCCAACACCAGTGCCTCTACTGCCTAGGTGACTCAAGCCCCTGCTGTCTAGCCCCACCACTGATCCAGCAGGTCTGGCTCTCAGGCCCTCAGACTCCCAGCTCCAATTCAGCTGCTAATCTGGCTGATCCTGGTCTGATCCTCACTCTGAGCCCAGACTCACCTGCCCTAATTCATCCAGTGCTGCTGCCGGAGACAAATCCCAAGGTAGATGTTCTTTCTTCTGGTTTTTCTTTCTGGGTTTTATGGGTTGGATTTCTTTTAGGTGGTTTGTTTCATGTGATAGATGGGGAAGAGGTCGGGAGACTTTAGAACTATGCCTGTCTTCTCTCCGCCATCTTGGCTGGAAGTCCTGCTGAATAGTTTTTTTAAAAAGAGATTGTAGTTTAAACAAAATTTTAGCAATGAGATTACAGCAAATTATTACTGGAATAATACCCCATGATCAGGTAGGTTTTATAACAGATGGGCAGGGATGGTTCAATATTGGGAAAACACTCAACATAATTGAACATATAAGTAGCAAAACCAAAAGAAATCATATGATTATCTCAATAGATGCTGAGAAAGCCTTTCATAAAATACACCATCTATTCCTATTAATACTAGAAAGATTAGGAATAAATGGAATTTTTCTTAAAATAATAAGTAGTATTTATCTCAAATCATCAACAAATATTATATGTAATGGGGATTAATTCGGAGCATTTCAAATAAAATCAACGATGAAACAAGAATGCCCATTATCAGCATTACCATTCAGTATAGTATTAGAGAATATGATGGTTTACTTAGAGAACCTGAGAAAAATCATCCAAAAAACTTCTCGAAACAATTTACAAATTTAGCAAAATAGCAGGATATCAAATAAACCCATATAAATCATCAGAGTATTTCCATATGTGAACAACAAAGCCCAAGGGCAAGATATAGAAAGGGAAATTCCATTTAAAGTAGGCAACATTAAATACTTGGCAATCGATCTCCCAAGACAAACTCAGAAACTGTATAAACATAATTATAAAACACTTCTCACTCAAATAAAGTCAGATATAAATAATTGGGAAAATGTCAATTGCTCATGGGTAGGTTGAGCTAATGTAATAAAAATGTCAAATGTACCCAGATTTTAAATTATTTTTTTTCAGTGCAATACCAATCAAACTACTAAGTAATTATTTTACTGAACTAAAAAATAGTAGCAAAATTAATCTGGAGCAACAAAGCAAGGAAACTGATGAAAAAATATAAAAGAAGGTGATCTAGCTATTCCATATTTAAAACTATATTCTAAAGTGACAGTCTTCAAAACTGCCTGGTACTGGTTAAAAAATAGAGTAATGGATCAGTGGGTTAGGATAGGTTCAAAAGCAAAAGTAATAAATGATGACAGTAATCTTTGTGACAAACCCAAGGACAGTAGCTTCTGAGATAAGAAATTACTATTTGACAAAAATTGTTGGGAAAACTGAAAAATAGTATGGCAAAAACTAGGCATAGACACACATCTCATATCCTATACCAAAATAAGGTAAAAATGAGTACAGGATTTAAGCATAAAAAGATGACACCATAGATAAATTAATAGACCAAGAAATACTCTATTTATCAAATCTATGGAAAAGGGACAAATTTATGACTAAACAAAAATAGAGTACTTTATAAATTTCAAAAATGAATGATTTTGACTATATTAAATTAAAAAGTTTTTGCACTAATAAAATCAATGCTGCCAAAATTGTAAGGAAAGCAGAAATCTGGGAAACAATCTTCATATATAGGAGTTCTGATAAAGGTCTCATTTCTAAAATATATAAAGAATTGCATCAAATTTAGTGTCATTCCCCAATTCATAAATAGGCAAAGGATATGAATAGACCGTATTCAAATCAAGAAATCAAAGCCATACACTATCATATTAAACATGTTTCAAATCATTATTGATTAGAGAAATGCAAATTAAAACAATTCTGAGGTCTCATCCTACATCTGTCAGATTGGCTATGATGATAAAAAGGGAAAATGATAAATGTTGGAGAGGTTGTGGGAGGATAGGAACATTGATGCCTGGCTGGTAGAATTTTAACCAGAACCAAACATTCTGGAGAGCATTATAGAACTATGCCCAAAGAGCAATAAAAATGTTCCCACCCTTTGATTCAATAATTCTAATTCTTGGTCTATATCCAGAAGAAATTATAAAAAAAGGGAAAATTCCAAGTTATGAAATATTACTAGCAGCTCTTTTTTTTATACTGGCAAAGAATTGGAGATTGAGGGGATGCTCATCAATTTTGGAATGATTACCTGATTATGGGATACGAATATTATGGAATAATACTTTTCTATTAGAAGCCATAGGTGGTCAGACTCTAGAGAAACATGGAATGAAGGAATCTGATGTTGAGAGAAGGGAGCAGAACCAAGAGAACAATGTACACATTAACAACAACATTGTGAGATGATC
Organism: Macrotis lagotis; assembly: GCF_037893015.1. Classification (NCBI taxonomy): domain Eukaryota; kingdom Metazoa; phylum Chordata; class Mammalia; order Peramelemorphia; family Peramelidae; genus Macrotis; species Macrotis lagotis. The sequence continues at coordinate 86,317,740 of NC_133659.1, forward strand.
AACCCTGATGGATTCATCTGCTCTCAGCAGTTCAGAAAGCTAGGACAACTCTATTAGAACTAATATAGACAGTGCTTTTCTCATCCAGAGGAATGAAAACAAAACAAATAAAAAAACCCTTCACAATTGAATGAACATGAAATTAATCTTTTAAAAAATATATCTTATGTACTTTTTTCCTTTAATCCTAATTCCCAATATCAAAAAATGACTAAACATGCTTATCACAAATATGTATTTATGTATAATGTTAACCTGACTGTCACTGAGGGAATGGGGATAGGAAGGGGTGGTGGAAGGAAATTTTCTAACTTAAAAATACACATATGCAAATCAATGAATGTTGAAAAACTTTCATAGTATGTATTTGGAAAATTAAAATATCAATAAAAGTAAATTTTTAAAAAAGCAAATGTAGTGTTCATCAGATTCTGAAGGATTTTTGTTTATGTTTGTTTTTTTTTTCCTCTGGATAGAGATAGCTTTATCCATAGCTATCCTAATAGAGTTGTCCTAACTCTCTGAAGTGAAAGGAGCTGCACTGATCAAGGTTGAACAACTCACAATTTTTTAATGTGTAGAATGATCTCTTGCTTGACAATACATTTTTTAAATATCACAGATTTTTTTTTGCAAAAATCATGTGTAAAACAAGATACTTAGAATATGAAAGTTATAGAAATACTTCCTCAAATTTACTTCCTAGGATAATGATTTTTTTTTGCTTTTTGTTTTGAGAACAGGTTTCAAGGATAAAAAAATATCATTTAAAATCATGGATTTTAGAGATACATAAGAAAAGTTCCAAATTAGAATAAATTTTATCATTCAAAACTTTTGAAGACTGTAGAAATATTTGAATAAAAAGACATTTAGTATCTATAATTAGCTACTCAAGGAAAAGCTATTTTTAATAAGATTAAATACAGTCCCAAGCTTATTTTGTTTAATCACCAAATTTTAAAAATAGGCTAAGGGATGGACCCAAGATGGCAGAGAGGAGCCAGATATTTCCCTATACTCTCTTAGGCTTCCCTCAGAGACAATGTCAATCAAGCCTCAAATGCATTCTAGAATGACACAACACACACAAAAAAAACCAGAATGGAGCATTTTCAAACTTAAGATATCTGAGAAGGTGTTTAGGAAGAGTTTGGTTCACTAGGGAGAAGGGGAACACAGCCTGGCACAGGAAGTGAGACTGGTTATGGGCAGGTATAGAGGACACCAGCCTAAGGATCTCAGTTACAGCAGAGATCTGTGATTGAGTCACCAGTACTGGAGGCCATCTGGGAGGGTTCCAATATAGGTGCAGACTATAGGCTGGGAACTCCAGACCCCTTATGCTGCTGTTGCAACTGGATTGGATTGCACCAGCTCAGTCAGCATGCCTCTAGTATTCCCAACACAGAAAAACTGTGAGTGGTTCCATCCTCCAAGACAAGAAGCTTGGAAAAGTGCCCTATGACCCAGGAGCAGAATTCAAAATGGGTAAGAAAAGTCAGCATAAAACCCTGGTGAAAGAAGTTATTATGGAGATAATGAAGTTTGCAACATCAGCTCAGAAGAGAATGGCAGAAAAAGTATTACATGTGAAGCCTGAGGGGACTATTAATTGGTCTCCAGACCAAAAGACTTCTTGAAAAAACTCAGAAAGGATTTTAAAAATCAAGTAGAAAAATTGGGAAAAGACAAGCAAGAGAAATTCAACATCTTGCAAAAGGAGCACAAAAATTAAATGAAGAAAACTTCTTTAAAAATACAATTGGGCAAATTGAAAAAGAAAACAACTCCTTAAAAAAGAAAGTTGAGCAAATGGAAAAAGATTATAACTCAGTTAAAAATAAAATTGGCCAAATGGAAAGGAGATGCAAAAATTAGCTGAAGAAAATAAAATAGAATTGGGCTAGTGGAAACTAATAACTCTATGAAACATCAAAAATCAATCAAATAAAATTTTAAAAATGAATAAGTAGAAGAAATGTAAAATACCTCTTTGGATAAACAACCAATCTGGGAAAATTGATCTAAGAGAGATAATTTAAGAATTATTGAATTACCTGAAAACAATTATCAAAAAAGAAGTTGGACAACATCTTTCAATAAACCATCAAGGAAAATGGCCCTAATATCCTTTAGGGTAAAATAGTCATCGAAAGAATCTACCAATCACCTCCTTAAAGGGAATGAAAATACCAAGGAAAATTATAGCCAAATTCCAAAATTATCAAGGCAAGGAAAAAATACTGTAGGCAGTTAGAAAGAAACAATTCAAGTACCAAGCAGTCATAGGAAGGATTACATAAGACTTAGCAGTACCAACATTGAAGAGTTGAAAGTCCTGGAATATGATATGCTGAAGGTCAAAGGAATATGGATTACCAAAAAAAGCAACTACCTAGCAAAGTTGAACATCCTTTTGGGGAAAAGATAGATATTGAATGAAACAGATGACTTTCAAATTTTTTTGATGAAAAGACTAGAGTTGAACAGAAAATTTTATCAACAAACATGAGACTCAAGTGATACATAAAAATGTAAACAAGAGAAAAAAAGCAGTGTGATTCAATCAGATTAAACTGTTTACATTCCTGAATGGGAAGATGATTATTATGATTCTTGGGAACTATATCTCTATTAGTGGTTGAATACTTAAAAGGGGGTTATGAGCATAAGTTGATTTTGATAGAATAATATGAAATGATTAAAACAATAAAAAGGGATTGTACTGGGTAGGGATGAAAGGCGAACCAGAATGGGGGGGTACATTACATAACATAAAGATATGCAAATGACCTAAAAATAATGGAGAGGGAAAGAAAGGAGGGGGTAAAAAAATTGCTTGAATCTTACTTTCATTGCATTTGACTGAAGAGTGAATAATATATATACTTAGAAATTTATCTTGCCCTACAGGGTATTAAGAAGTGAAATGGGAGAAGGGAAGAAAGTGTTGATGCAAGAAAGGGGAAAATAGGAGGGAAAAAGAATGAAAAAGGATAAGGGCTTATAGAAGTAGAGCAGATTGATGAAATTATCAGGCAGAAGCAAAACATTGATGAGGTGGGATTGGCTAAAAGGAGAAAGAAACTTACAAATGGAGGGAAAATAAGATGGAGAATAATACCATTAGTAATCATAACTGTGAATGTGAATGGGCTGAATTCTCCCGTAAAATGGAACTAGATAGTAGAATGAATTAAACCAGGATACAATACATTTTGAAACAGATACACACAGAGTAAAAGTAAAAGACAGGAATAGAATATAGTATGCTTCATCTGAAGTGAAACAAACAGGGGTACCAATCCTTTTTTCAGACAAAGTAAAAGCAAAAATAGATCTCATTAAAAAGGATAAGGAAGAAAACTACATCTTCCTGATAGATACCATAAACAATGGAGTAATATCAATACTAAACATATATGTACATATTCTTAGAGGAGAAGCTAAATTAGTAACAGGAAGACAAAGACTGTGGGAATTCACCTCCCTCTCTAAGATTTAGATAAATCTAACTATAAATGGATAAAAAGGAAGTTAAGGAAGCAAAAAGATTTGTAGAAAAGTTATATATGATAGATGTCTGGATAAAATTGAGTTATAATAGAACACCAAAAAAACCCTAAATCAAATAAAGAAAGATATAAATATTAAAAATATCCTCTTCAGATCATGATAAAAAAATAATCACATGTAATAAAGGGCCATGTAAGGATATACTAAAATTGAGGAAATGAAATAGCCTAATCTTAAAGAACAGATGGGTCAAATATCAAATCATGGAAATAATCAACAATTTCAACTAAGACAATCTTAATAGTGAGACAATAGGGATACAGAAAAGGTTGTTATTAGGGGAAATTTCATATCTCTATATGCTTACATGAATAAATTAGAAAATGAGGAGATCAATGAATTGAGCATGAAACTAAAAGAGTTGGAAAAAGATTATATTTAAAATCCCAAATTAAAGGCCAAATTAGAATTTCTGAAAATCAAAGGAGAGATTAATAAAATTGAAAGCATGGAAACTATTCAATTAATAAAACAAATTGTTTTTCTTTAAAAAGACAATAAAATAGACAAAATTTTGGTTAATTTGATTTAAAAAAGGAAGACCAAAATACTAGTATCTAAAATGAAAAGGATGAATTTACCCACAATGAGGAGGAAATTAAAATAATAATAATTCAGAGCTATTTTGTCAAATGAATGCTAATAAATCTGATAATCTAAGTGAAATGGATTAATATTTACAGAAATATAAATTGTACAGATTAACAGAAGAGAAAATAAAATATTTAAATATACCAATTTCAGAAAAAGAAATTAAACAAGCCATCAATTGTACTCCATAAGGAAAAAAATCTCTAGGGCCATTTGGATTTACAAGTGAATTCTCCCAAACATTTAAAGAACAATTAATTACAATTCTATATAAACTTTGAAAAAATAGGTGAAAGTATTCTGTCAAATTCATTTTGTGGCACTAATATTTTGCTCATACCAGGAAGAGTTAAAACAAACAGAATTATGATTAATTTCCCCAAAGAAATATTGATGCAAAAAATTTTAAATAAAATATATCAGCAAATAAATTATAGCAAGTTATCACTAGTATAATACACTTAATCAATTAGAATTTAAACCAGGAATGCAGGGCTAGTTCAATATTAGAAAAACAATTAGCAAAATTGACTATATCAGTAACACAACTAATAGAAATCAGCACCCAATTCCTATTGAAAATGATAGAGAACAAGGGAAAATGAAGTTTTCCTTAAGCAGTATCTATCTAAAACCATTGGCGAGCATTATAAGTAATGGGGATAAGGTAGAAGCCTTCCCAAAAAGTTCAGTGGTAAAACAAGGATGCCCATTATCAGCACCATTATTCTATATTCCATTAAAAATATTAACTTCAGCAATAAGGGAAGATAAATAAATTGATAGAATTAAGAGAGGCAATTAGAAAACCAAACTCTTTTGCAGATAACATGATAGCTTACTTAGAGAACCTTAGAAAATCAACTTGCAACAATTAACATATTTAGCAAAGGAGCAAGATATAATAAAATAAACTGACATTCCTATATATTACCAAAAAGTACAACAGCTAGACCTAGAAACAGAAGTTAAGATAACAAACTACTTAGGGATTTACCTCCTAAATCAAAACCAGAAATTATATAAACACAATTACGAAATACTTTTCACAGAGATTAAGTCTAAGATGTCAGTAAGATATGACTAAAAAAATGTCAGTTGTTCATGGACAGAGTAAACTAATATAAAAATGACAATTCTGCCTAAAATAAATTACTAATTCAGTTCTATACCAATCAAATGATCAAAAAACAATTTTACTGAGCTAGAAAGAATTGCAATAAAAATAATCTGGAGTAGCAAAAGGTTAAGGATGTTAACGGAATTAATGAAAAAAATGCAAGAGAAGGTAGGCAAGCTGTACCTCATCTCAAACTATATTTTGAACTAGCAGTCATCAAAACTGTGGTTCTGGTTAAGAAATAGAGAAGTTGATCAGTGAAATAGATTAGGTACAAAAAAAACTGTATTAAATAAATATAGTAATGTATATTTGATAAACCTAAGGATGTTCTAGCTATTGAGATAAGTACTCACTGCTTGACAAAAACTGTTGGGAAAACTGGAAAACAGTATGGCAACAACTAGGCATAGTCCAATCATATCCTATATCAAGATAAGGGCAAAATGTGTACTGAATTTAGAAATAAAGGGTAGATATCATAAACCAAATAGGGGAACAAGGAATCTGTCAGATATATGGAAATGGGAAGAGTTTATGATCAAACAAGTGATAGGGAATGTTATAAAATGTAAAATGTATATTTTATTATATTAAATTAAGAAGTTTTGCATAAATTAAACCAATGCAACCATGATTAAAAGGAGTGCTGAAAACTGAGAAACAATTTTTACTGCAAGAGTTTCTGATTAAGGATTCATTTCTAAAATGTACAGAGAACTGAATCAAATTTGTAAGAATACAAATTATTTCCAATTTATGAATAGTCAGGGGATATAAACAGGTGATTTTGAGATGAAGAAATTAAAGCTATCTGTAGTCATATGAAGAAATGCTCTTAATTTTTATTGATTTTAGAAATGCAAATTGAAGCAGTATGAGTTATTGTCTCACACATATCAGATTGGCCAACATGACTGAAAAAGGAAAAAGAGCAGTATTGGAGAGGATGGACAAAATCTGGGACATTTTTTCATTATTAGTGAAGCTGTCAAATGATCCACTCATCCACTCATTCTGGAGAGCAATTTGGAACTATGCCTAAAGTAGTACCACTATTTTGTATACATATATATATGTATGTGTGTGTGTGTGTGTGTGTGTGTGTGTGTGTGTGTGTGTGTGTGTATAGTAGTGGTCATAAAGGGAATGACTGAGCAAATTATGATAAATGAATATGATGGAGTACTATAGTTCTATAAGAAATCATGAATGGGTGGACTTCAGCAAAGCATGGAAAGGTTTTCTTGAACTGATGTTGAGTAATGTGAACAGAACCAGGAGAATATTGGACACATTAACAACACCATTATGTGGTAATCAAATTTGGTAGATTTAGCAATCCTCATAATGATCAAAGACAATTCTAAAAGACATGATGAAAAATACCATCTATATTCAGGAAAAGAACTTTGTAGACTGATTGCAGACAAAAACATATTATTTTCCATTTTTTATAATTTGTTTTATACTTTGTTTTTTCCTTTTATTCTGATTCTTTTACAAAATGGCTAAAATTGAATATATTTAGCAAGATTATACTTGTAAATAGATTAGTTGCTGACAAGGGGAGATGCAAGGGAAAGAAGGGACAAAAGTATGGAACTCAAAATCTTATAAAAAATGAAAATTCCCTTTGACTGTTCTTGGAAAAATAAATAAATAAATTTATGAGAAAATTAGAATTAGATTACAAGGGAGAAAGGGGGGAAGAATGCAACAGATGATAATTTATGATAAGTAGAAAATAAGATTGAAAGGATAGTATAGGTAATCAAAATGTCAAAATTCTATGGGGAATGGGGATTCTTAATAAAACTGAAGTATATAAGCAGTCAGTTGTGCTCCTGAACTAAGTATGCTGAACTTGCATTGAACTTCATCAAAACAAATTCCCCCACTCCCTTCCTTGGTTGACAAGAGTTTGTTCCCCTTACTTTTCCCTGGGAGAAAATTTTCCCTTTCAATTCTTCATTGAATGGTGGGTCTGAGTTTTGAGTTATCCAAATTGTCATCAAAGATTTGAGTTTAAATTATCTTTTGGTGGAATGTGACCTTATGTATTATTTTTTTCCACTAATGCATTTTACCATTAATTAAACTTGTATCTTGAATAACTCACCAGTATATATTGCAATCAGACTTAAGTTTATAAAGTTTCAACACCTAGACTCTACCTCCCTCTTGAGTTTTTCTTTGTTTTCCATGTAGTGTCTTTCCTCCCTGTATTCCCATTTGCCTCTCCTGTTTCTAATCTCATTGTTGTCATTCAAGTAAGCAGAACTGGAACAAATTTGAATGACCATCTGGATTTTAATATATTATCACACACATGCTGAGAAATACTTAAAATAAAACTGATTACAGAAATAGCAATTTAAAAAGTGACCAGAGGATGCTGCCCTAGAAACAGGGAGAAAATCAGATGTTCTTCCCTTATCTTCTTTTCTTTCTACCTTTTCCTCCCTTAGAGAATAGGGCATCCAGGTGGCATAGTAGATGGAATGCCAGTTCTAGAATCAAGGGAACTGAATTAAAATCTAACCTTAAACACTTTATAGCTGTGTCACTCTGTGTGATTGCTTCAGTTCCTTATCAGTAAAATGAGTTGGAGAAGGAAATGGCAAACCATTCCAGGTTCTTTACCAAAAGAACCTCAAATGGGGTCTTTAAGAATCAGACAACTCTAAATAAAGACAACAATAATAACAAATTGGGAGTGGATAAATAAATAACAAGGTGGGAGTGGAGAGTGAGGATGACAGGCAGTAGTTCTCAATAGACTCAGGGAATGAGCCAGGAAATCTCCATTCTCACAAATGACCCTATTCTTTCATCTCCTGTGGTCACTGAGAAGCTCTGAAATTCAGTCCTTAGTTCTTTAGAGCATGTCCCAGTCATCTGTGAGTTGTGAACCATATATTGCCATCTGAATTCCATGCTGACAGAGTTCATATACAAAATCTGGCTAGAATTCTGTTTTGACTCCCAAACTTTGTCATTCTCTACAAAGGTCAAAACTCCTCATCTATCCTTTATGCATTTTACTTCTTTTTTTTTCTTACTCACAAACCATTTTCAGGGATAGATTTTTTGTCTAGGGAATTTGTCTCCAATGATGTCTGAATTCATTTCAGAGTTTAGAGATTACTGAAGAAAGGAAATTAATCATCTGAAGGCCAAACCAATACCAGCTTCCCTTTTTCCATTCCCAAAGCTTTTTTTATAAACTCCAAAAGTTGAGCTACTTATAAAATTCATAAGTTTTAGTGTTCTTTTTAATAGGAATACATTTTAAAGCTAGGAAAAAGATATTTATTAGAGAAATAAGAAAGAATTGTTTTGTTATGATCTGATCCTATGTAGCTCATCCTTTGGACAGATAGTTTGATAGACTGATGATAGATATGTGGATGAAACATTCATGAGATGCTTACTCTACTATAGGCACTGTGCTAAGTGACAGGGATATGAATATAATTATTATGTTTATTTTGAGAGAAAGCAATACACTATAGGGATACTAGAAAAAGGAAAGGAGGAAAAGGGCACTGTGACAGGTAAAGAAATAAAGGGAGTTGAGAAAAATATAGGTGAGAAAACAGGATTGGAATTTTTCCCCAAAAGGTGGTCACAGGGAAAGAGACACCAATGAAGAGAGGACTCCTCAGGGTGGAGGTCTCTCAGTAGAGTCATATGGCAGACCAAGAAAAGAAAATGGAATTTGAGTCTAGATGATAGTGGCAGGAAAAGCAAACTCCATTAGCACGTAAATAATTCTTAGCAAAAGAAAACTACAGGATTTTGACATTCTCCTCTACCTTTAGATTTTTAAATAATATTTTATTTTTCCAAATACATGTTATGAATTTTTTTTTCAAAATTAATCCATGTGTATATTTTTAAATTACAAAATTTCTTTCCACTTTCCATTCTCACCCCCCTCCCCTCAGTAGCAAGCAGTCAGGTTAATATTGTACATAAACATTTTGTTATACATGTTTACAGATTAGTCATTTTCTGTATGTGGAATTAGGATTAAGGGAAAGAAGTACATAAGCTATTTTTAAGAAAGTGAATGTAGTGTTCATCAGTTTCTGAAGGGTTTTTTGTTCATTTGATTGTTTTTGTTTTGCTTCCTCTGGATGGGGATAACATTGCCCATAGCCAGTCTGATAAGGTTGTCCTAGCTCTCTAAACTGCTGAGAGGAGCTGCTTCCATCAAAGTTGATCATCTCACTACGATGTTTTTGATGTGTACATTGTTCTCTTGGTTCTGTTTCCTTCACTCAGCATCAGATCCTGTAACTCATTCCATGCTTCTCTAGAGTACACCTTTTATGGTTTCTTATAGAACAATAGCATTCCATAATATTCACATAACTGTCTTTAGATTTCTCACACTAAGATATTTGGTTATCTACTGTACCTTTTGCTAATATTTAATACTAAATAAAACACTTAAAATACAGAGTTGCTCCAACTGTTAAGTCAGCTGGGGAAAGAAATGAAGGATGTTAGAAGGTCAAGCAGGACTGTGTTTTAGGAACATTCTATTCTAATATTTTTTGCCCCCCCCCCCCAATATGTTTATCTACCTTTTTTTCACTACTTCTCAGTTCAGATGGATTTGCAATTAGTAGATTCCTACCAATAGCCTTACAAATATTAAAGCTTCCCTCACCTATTATTTGGAAGGTTTTTCATAGGAATCTAACTTCCAGCTATTTCTTGCCTTTTTTCCTTTCTCTTTGTTTCTCTCATAGTCCATAAGAAATCAAATGTTCTTCATTCTATTCCTTTTTCTCTGCCACAGTCATAAGTCCCATAGAAATTGGGGTCCAGAATGCATAGTGATTGTGGCAGGATGCCTTTGGGGTCTTCCTGCAAATTTGAACTAACTGACAATGACATATTTCTCATCTGTTCTATTTACTATCCCTCTTTTGAGGTTTCATGGGAAAGTTATGCAGAATGAAACATTGCACAGTGCATATGGAACCTAGTGTTCTCTTTAGCATAAATCTGTGCTATCTGGGTAAACAGGTTTCACATGAAAGGACACTGTTTGCTAAACATTACTTTTTCAGCATACACAAAGATATATTTATCTATACCTTTACTTATACCCTTACACACAAAACCAAAACCAAAAAGACTTCTGTCATATGTATCTAATAAATTAACCTTTGACAAGCTTTCATTAAAACTGTTTCCTTAATTACAGAAATAGAGAAAAGTGGGCAATTCTCTTTCAATACCCTGTTCTCAACAGGATTAGGGACATAAAAGTAATGCATATTAATTTCTCAGATGACTTGATATTATTTGAACAAATCAAATTTTCAAATTAAAAATATTCTAAAAGAAATATACATTAAGTATTAAGGTTCAAAAATTCTTTCCTAAGTGACATTTAAATTTACTACTAATTTGGATGAATGACCCACCCAAGAAAGCATTAGAGTGCATTAGAATGGTTTATTGATGTTTATAGTCAAATGCATGCTATGAGAATATGAACAGATCCAGTCATGGAGGAATCTCATATAGTCTCACTTCTTCTCATGAGGCAATATGATGGGTGATGGCATGGAAGAGTACTGGGATAATCTTTCAGGTAAAAGACAAAGAACTATTCAGGTTCCACATTTACATAAGGTTTTAAGATTAAAAAAAAAGTCCACCATGGAAGCTATCTTGTTTTTGGTGACATGATGGAGTCAGGAAACATACAGTAGAAGCAAAAGAGTTTCTAAAAGTTAACCCAGAGGGTATACTCAGAATGAGCAATGTGAACTTAAAACTATGCCATGTTGGCAAACTTTTATCAAGATTTTGAGCAGCTAGTTATAACCATAACAGGGACCAATTTAAGACTTCATCAAATCAAATTTTTTTAATAAGATAGTCCAAGGAGAATGGAAACACATTCAATCCATGCTATTCATTTGGTTTTATTTTTTTAATTTTCAAGTAATTTTTTTTGCAAGGTAGTAATGGGGTTAAGTGATTTGCCTAAGGTCACAGAGCTAATAAATATCAAGTGCCTGAGACTGAATTTGAACTTAGGTCCTCCTGACTCTATTTATCACACCACCAAAGTGCCCTTATTCATTTAATTGTGTAATAAAAACACTCTACCTTATCTATTCTCAGTCTATAATAGTTATTAAAGAATTATTACATTCCTCATGATTTACAACAAATGTTCTACTATATTAAAACCTATATACATTTAGATCTGTTTATTTAGTCAATTTTTAATTTTTCCAAGATTCTGATGATTTTTGATTAATTAAAGTTAATATATAGGACTTAAACTACCCTTTGGTATTCCTTTAAATTTTTTTGTTCCCATAAACTTCATTATCATTTTATCTAATTTCTATAAAATTAATATTTTGAGTCTTTTTAGTAGTTTGATTGATCCATGTAAACACTTCCACTACCAGTATGAATTAAAATCATTGCACTCTTCATTCAGTCTAATTATTGTCCATATTTTCCCACAAGTCTTTTATTTTAAAGTAGGCTAGAGACTTTCTTGTTTTTCTTTTAGTATCTCAGGGATATTTCTTATTTAATCACACATGAAATACATTGAATTGACATATCCTTCAGACATTCACATATTGTGGGTTTTCAGTGCACCATTTAAGAATACTCATAAATAAAACCATTTTTTAAAATTTGTGACAGGTATTACTTCCTTTTCCAGTCATGTGTCTTTTCTGATACATTTAAGCCACTTCATATGTTATCATTGATAATTTGGTACCTGCTTTTAATACCTAACCTGCTAAGTGTCTTCTTTTCTTTTTTTTTCAAAAATTATTTTTTATTTATTTTCATTCTTATTCACATGCATATTTTAAGTTACAAAATTTCCTTCTACCCTCCTCAGGTTAGTATCATACATAGATATTTTTGATAAACATGTTTGCATATTAGTCATTTTTGGTATGAGTAATTAGGATTAAGGGGAAGAGATACATAAGAGATAATTTTTATAATGTGTTCATCAAATTCTGAAGAGTTGGTTTTCCTTTTTGTTTTGTTTTGCTTTTCTTCATCTGGATGGGGATAACATTTCCCATAGGAGATTGATATGGTTGTCCTAGCTCTCTGAACTGCTGAGAGGAGCTGCTTCCATCTAGGTTGATCATCTCACAACGTTGTCTAAGTGTCTTCTCAAAGCACTATAATTTGTTTATAATTTTAATTATTGAGATTCTTTGGTATTTCAAAACCAATAGCCATAAGAAAGTCCTTGCTAAAGAAACTTTTTTGCAACAGTAAAAATTTAAAAACATTAGGAAAAATCTTCATATTTCCCAAATTTAACACTACCCAATTTTCTTCCCCTATTTAATTTCAGAATAGATCATAATTCTTTCTTGGCACTTGTATAAGATATACATGTCAATAGACTATTTAAATACATTTCTTTTGTTGAATTCATGTTATATATCAGTCAATATGTATATTTAAACTCTTTTTTGTTTCCATTCCTTGTATCTAGGTTAAACTTCAATTATAGAATTATGAAATGTAAGGTAAGAAACTGAGGACTTTAATGATATAAATGATATTTTCACAACTGATATCAATTGAATATAGGGACTCCAGAAGGAAAGGCAGAGCTGGGGAGTTAAAAGTTCATTAAGATGATGATGTCTGAAAATAGGATTTAATTTTCAGAGAATTACTTAAAATGCAAACAATAATGATGGGATGTTGGTTAGAGAATACATATATGCATAATGTATACATGTGTATATAGATATATAATACATATATATATACATATATATATATATATATATCTAGTTTATAGCCTTAGAAATCTTATTTGAGAGATTTCAAATGAACTGGAGAAAGGCAGCATTACATAAGACTGCACAGCCAAATGTCACAGGATATATTAAATAAAGCATCAGAAGAAAATATCTCTATATAGCATCAGTAATTTACAGCAAACAAATATCAAAAAGAGGACTAGGAACAATCCATAGACTCATATGTTTATTCATAAATATCCATATTGCCCAATATGCACTGCAAACAGATTTACATGTTAAAAAAAGGTAATATGCTCTTATGGAAGAGGCTGAATGTCATTTAATAAATTATTTAGAGGAAGCCAGCACATGAGCATTAGGAACCTCTCAAAAGTTTCATTGAAATAATTTCATGGAAAATAAGAGAAAATTATCTAGGGAAATTGCTTTGGATGTACATGGAATTATTTAAGGAATTTAGCAAGTAACAAGTTGGATCTTTTAGAGAAAAGATTTTTTTGTCTTTTTTGTCTGTTTTGTCTTTTTTGTACCAAGTGTCCAGGACACTGTTTTGAGATTTTTTAGCACTTAATATTTAAAGTGAATGAAATTTCAAAGATCTATACAGAAGATTGAACAAAGGTACATAAAAATGAGGTATATAAACATAAGGGATATCCCTGGAAAAATAGTTTGAAAGGGTGAAAATGACGAAAGAGTTAAGATTGATGACAAGGATGGGATCAATTCTCAGGATGAATGAGTCAATGATAAATGCAAAGACTGAGTTTCACTAATCTTGTTTTTTGCTTATTTTATTAAAGAAGTTTAATTTTGAATTAGAAGAGCAGAAGAGTAGATAAGAAGTGACTACTTCCTCTAATAAGAACAGAGTAAAATATCACCTAACTTCTCACCAATCTATAAGCTTTTATTAAACACCATCTCTTTGCCAATCAGTTTTAGACACTACAGTTGCAAATTTTAAAAAAAATCCTACTCTTAAGTTATTTAATTTTTATTGGAGGAGAGGACATTTATGTTATCTCCTCAATTTGTAACTGCCTTCACTTATTTGAGACTTCATTGACTTTTCCACCACATCCCCCAAGAAATTCATCATTAGGAATATCATCACCTTCCCAGATCCAATCAGTATTATTACTCATACTTCCTTGGTACCCTCAGTCTCCCTGATTAGAGTGTAGGATCATGAACTACTCCATTTGAGGAAAAGAGATAAGAAATGCATCTTCTCACATATCTCCTCATTTCCTAGCTGATTGATTATACTTATTTGAGACTTGGGTAATTTCTTTGGGTGAACTCATTTTTAGTTTGTTTGACTTCTCCAGGCATACTCATTTCACATTTTTTTAAATTTCACCATGCTCAGTTCTGAGTATTCCCCCAATCCCTTTTCAGTCTTCTTTTGTATATCTTCCTCCATTAGATTATAAATTCCTTGAAGAAAGCATTTTTTTTTCTTATTTGAATCCACAGTGCCTGGCACTTGATTTACTTTTTTCTTTTTTATAACATATTTCTAAAGGAGGTAAAGGGAATGATTTTTTTTGATATTGTTGTTGTGATCACTAGATTAATTAGTTTGTTTTTCAAAAAGAAGCTTTCAATTACCATAGAAATGAATAAGCGTACCTGTTTTATCATAATATCACAAGAATAATTTCATTACTTTTATCAATTCTTGTCTATTTTATTGGTACGTGTGTCTTTACAAAGATTAAAATTTTAAAAAAATTATAAAAGCTCTGCTTGAAAGAAGTGTTTGATAGGCAGTTGATGTTGTGGAACTGGAGCTCAGGACATAATGGGGGTTGAATATATACCCCTATATATAAATATATATATATATATATATATATATATATATATATATATGTCTGGGAGTCATAGTGGTATATATTTCTGGGAGTCATAGAGATGTATATTAACTATAGGAGCTGATGAAATCATTTTAAAAGAGAAGAATTAAGGTAACTGGATAGACTCAGCAGATGCTAACAGTGTTTAAAATGTGAAAGATGATCTACAAAATAAAATTAAGAGATATTTAATATAGAAAAAGATCAAGAAAGATTTATGATAATAAAGAGAATTAGGGGCAGTTAGATGGCGCAGTGGATAAAGCACTGGCCCTGAAGTCAGGAGTACCTGGGTTCAAATCCAGTGTCAGACACTTAATAATTACCTAGCTGTGTGGCCTTGGGCAAGCCACTTAACCCCATTTGCCTTGCAAAAACCTAAAAAAAAATAATAAAGAGGATTAAAAATAAACAAGCTTGACCCCAAAGAAAAGATATAAAAAATATGTGTCCCTTTCACTGTGAGGAGATGGGGGGGGGACTGAGGTATAAATTGCTATAGAAATGTCAAGATTTTTCAATGGACACTGGTTTGCTGAAAATTTTCCCTTCTACTTTTGCTTCCCTGTGATGAGTTATGACTCTCTGGGACGGGGAGAAGGGTGAGATTATTTGGGCAATGTAGGTGATATAAAGTGCATAAAATTAGCTTTTTTGACAAACATTATCTTTGAAAAGAAAAGTCTTAGTTGAGTGCTGAAGAAAAAAGGCAGATTTCAGTGGCCTGAGAAATGAGTAAATAGAGGGAAGTAGAAGTGTAGTAGGATACTCAGATTTTCAGAGTTTCCTAGAGTAAGTATAACACTAGTATTTCACTCTGAGAAGCTCAAAGTATATGGGGAGCATCTTGAACCATGCTCTCACATGTAAAGATGAAGAGGCAAAGGCAATGATAATGAGAGCTGTGCTTAGCCTAGCATGGTTTATCTCTTTAATAATGTAGTTCTGACATCTTCCCTACCTCTATTTCATTATATAGTGAATACTTAGGAAAAAATATGAATGACCACTTAACTTTATTATGCTTAGAATGTGTACCCCCTGTTGAGAAAATGTCAAATAATTTCCTCATGATTTGCATATTACACACACACCTTCAGATGTTTTAAAGAAAAGAATCTTTAGGAAAAGTACATTCATTTCTGGTGGAGCTGTGAACTGATATAACCACTATGGACAGCAATTTGGAACTAGACTAAAGGGGTGTGCAACTGTGCATACCCTTTGATCCAGAAATGCCACTGCTAGCTCTACACCCCAAAGACATTAAAAAAATCAAAAGGACCTATTTTGTACAAAAATATTTATAGCAGTTTTTTGTGGTATACAAAGGATGGTCATCAATTGGTGAATGGCAGAACAAGTTGGGGTATATAATTATAATGGAATATTATTGTTCTATAAGAAATGACAAACAGGGTGATTTTAGAAAAACGTGAAAAGACTTGCATGAACTGATGTAAAGTGAAGTGAGCAGAACTAGGAGAACACTGCACACAGTAAAAGCTATAATGTATAATGAATTGTAAATGACTTACGTGTTCTTAGCAATACAATGATCCAAGAAAATTCCAAAGAACTAATGATGAAACAAACTACTTCCAGAGAAAGAACTAACATTGTTTGAATATAGACTGAAACATGCTCTCTTTCACTTTCTTTCATTCGTTTTCTTTATTTCAGTCTTCTTATATAAAATGACTACCTGCATGATTGAATATGTATAAACTATATTTGAAAATCTAATCCCTTCTTAAGGAGGAGATAGAAAAAGGAGTGGAGGATAGAATTTGGAACTCAAAACAAAAAAAAAGTGAAAATTGTTTTAATAGGTCTTTGGGGAAAATAGATAAAAGAGAATATGATCATTTTCATGCACTATAATTTTGCTAACAAAAGAAATAGTTAAACATGTTAAAAACTTTGTATTTTGCTTATGCTACTTAATTTCTCTTGAAATCTTTCTTTAAGTGGATATTTTTTCCATTATAGTTAGAAATAAGTGATTTTTGTTTTATACATTTAACTATAGTCATATACAATGGGTTGCTAATTAGAGAGAATACTCTATGTACTAGTACTAGGAGCTAAAATGAATTATTATATTGAATTATACTTCAAGTACACTATTACATTGAAGAATACTTTAGGAAAATCTGACCAGGTTTCCTTGCTTCCACCTCTTTCTTTTTATTTATTTCTCAGGTTCTTAAAATCTGTCTTTTGACTTTTAGCCTTCAATTAAAATTAGTCTATCTAAAGTTACCAATGTTCTTTTAAAAATGATGATATAATGTACTCATATCAAAATTAAAATGATTAAGAAAGTGCACATTAGATAACTTTGAAAGGTAAAGTAGCTCTATTTACACCATAAACATTAAAGTTCATGATATTTTTATTTAACATTATGCTGATCAGGAAAGGACTTCAATAGTTCCATGAATTCCTGGGTCTTAATACCTCAATTAGCAATTTAATATTTGTTTAAGGATAATAAATTAAAAGTCATATAATTATTACTATACTTTATTCACTACTCCAACATTTTATTCTTCAGAAATCATGACATAAACTGTAGCCATAAATAAAAAAAAAATAACTGGACTAGTGAGAATGTTTTCCTCTTGATTTTTTAAAGAAGAAAATATACTCTGACAGTTTTAATTATTATAACTCTACAACTGCCTGATAATTATTGCATTTTGAAGTTTGTATGTTATATGCATAAGAACACATTGAAATAGTATCTCTTCTATTTTCTATTTAAAAATTAACCTTTACTTTTTTTGCTAGTGAAATGATATATTAAGTTCAAATCCTCCCAAATTAATTAAAAGCTATATTACACTGAGTGTATACATAATTAATAATGTTATTTTGCTTTCTTTATGTAATCAAAGAAGCTGGTTCATGTAGAAACTTAGTGATTAGTTTTTATCTGTCTTCCCCCCCCCACTTATGGAATAATTCAGTTTTATGCCTGCAATACTGTAAAATCTTAAAATAGTTGTGAAGGAAAAAGAGTAAGGAAAAAAGGTCTTACAGAAAATATGACCTTATAATGGAACTATGGAATTTTCCATCTTCTTCAGGCTCTGGGTAATTTGACACTTTTTTTTCATCTTCAAAGAGCTTATTCCAGGCATCAGATACATAATGTTCTGTGATTGCAAGTACGGATTGCCTTTTCTTCTCTCTTCATGTTTCTAGAGCCCGTTGTATACTTTTTTATGTGACTGATGCAAATGATGACATCTTATTCATCATTTGCTGCTTAAAATAAAATAAAATCTGATGTAATAGACAGTTAAGTCAAACTTGAGGTCATTTGAACTTGTCTTTTATCAGTCATTCACTTAGGCAAAAACTATTCTTCTGAATTCTTTCAAATTTTTTTTCTTTTAAAATCTAATTGTAAGAATTCCCTCTATATTTCTTTGGCTCACAAAAAGCAGTCTATATAAACAATTATGTATGGATGGATGTGTATGAGGTTTGTGTGTGTGTGTGTGTGTGTGTGTGTGTGTGTGTGTGTGTGTGTGTTTCTTTGTGTATACTGTGAGACAGAATATGACTTTGTATATGTTAACTCTAGAAAGATTAAGACATGAATCCAAATTCTATTTCTGAGACAGAATGCCTGTGTGAACCAAATTAACTTACTTGATCTTTTGTTTCTCTAGACAAATTTATAGACTATATATGTTGTAAAGTTGCAGGCATCCATTGGAAGAAGTGGGGTTCCTATTGCCAATGAAACTCAAGCCCAATATGTATAAGTATTTTTCTATCTAGCTATTCAACTAGGTAGTTATTTCTTCTGTATGGAAACTCCTGCTAAAATATGAAAATTGACACCTTATTTATAATGAAGAGCCTTAGAAAGTTGTCTTGGGCACTCCAAGACCAAATGCATTGTCCAGGGTTACACAGAGTAGTGTGCTAAAAATAAGACTTCTCACCCAGTTCTCAATATTAATATTAACCAAGAAAATTAGATAATAATACAATTTAAATGCTAATCTCTAAGTGAAAATGCCACAATGAGTCCTGTAGCCTTTATTTGGAATTTATGAGGTGTTCAGTGAGTTCTAGCTTATTTGGTGTGAGGACTTCAGAGATCTTTTCAGGGTTTCCCATTTACTTTTGGTATCTACCTTCTCCTAATTCTCACCTGTGGCCCCCAAAAGTATAGCATGCACAATAGTATACCCTGTAAAACTGATTTGGCAAATGGGCTAAACCAGGTTCAGGTTGACCAACAGAGATCAAAACCCTTGAGCATTAGAAGGATGTCTACCACAAGCACATAAAGACTCACCCCAGTAGAATGGGCAGATGCAAACAAATTTTTTCCAGTGGGAAGTGCTGTGGAGCACTTAGAGCTTGGTCAGATATTGAACACAACAAGGTCATCTATTAAATCTTAGATTGTGTCCAGTCATTCTGACTTTTGTCTTCCAAAACTCTGAAAGAGAGAATTAGGCTGCACCTCTGCTTCACTTCGATTCAATTCATAGCAATCAACATATCACCCAGTTATATTATTTGCTCTTTTGAAAGGACAAACAATCTTTAGTTTGATGTAAAAGATTTCTACCAGTCTACTTCTCTACACACAAACACACATACACACACACCATACAGTAGAAAATGGCATTAAACTCATAAAGAAAAAATAAAAAAGTATTTTTTTGCTTTGTTCAAGCAGTTAGTTATATGTAGCACAGAGTATTACATTTTTGATCAGTGAATGTTTTCTAAAAATTTACATATTTGGGCAAAAAGGTACATTGCTTTTGGTTATAGTATCTGCTGTGTCCTTAGAAGTTTTGGTTATTTCAATATTTGCCATCATTTAAGGCCTCATGCTAGCATAGCTAGAAAAGACTGAATACAAGTCAAAACCAAATAATCTATTTTCTAACTGTCTAATGTTCATGAAGAAGTTTCTTAACAATGGGCCAGCTACTAGGCAATGAATTCATTGATCATGGAATTCCATGTAAAAAAGAAAGAAACTTCAGGGAGTTCAAATAAAATTATAAAAATTCTTTCTTGAAATTTCTAAATTTTTATATTAACCTCAATTAGACCAGTATTATACAACTTGCAGTGTGAGTTATGGAGCCCTTTCATTTTTCATGTTTCTAATATGGGCCTTGCAAGGGGACCTTAAAGAAAAAGTTTATTAGATCTGTGTGATTAAATCAAGGTCATACCAACATTTAACATTTTGACCTATAATTCCTTTTTGCTCTTCTCCATTGTTCAAGTGCTTTTACCTAAAGATGTTATGTAGTATTTTTGCATTAATTTGACTAATATCTGCCTGAAATAAACTATAGTAACTATAGATCGGTCTTAATATTAATAGAAGAGATATGTTTCAAAACTGCTTGGTTTATGACATCTCAAAATTTTTCTTGTCTTAAAAAGTAATCAACACTGTTAAAGAGTGAGGATACAGAGGGAGAAGTCAAGATGGTGGTGTGAGGGCAGGAATTCCCAGAAACTCAATCTGCCAAAACTCCAAAATCTATCAAATTATAACTCTAGCCAAAATTTAGAGGGGCAGAACCCACAGAAAGACTAAATGATAAAATTTCCTAGTCCAAGACAATATAGATGATCCACAGGAAAGGTCTGTTTCACTGGGTCTGGGGGCTGGAAAGAATGGCAGTGCAGCCAGTCTACAGTCACACTTGGCTAGAGCACACCAGCTCTACCCTTCCAGGGAAAGCCTGGGTTGATGGCAGTGGGGATGGTTTCAAGCTCTCTTGGCCCAGGGATTTCTAAGGGACCACCTGAAGGGGCAGTGAGAGAACTCTGCCACACCAGAGTGAGCACAGGGCCCATGCCAGCACTAGCCTCGGAGCAGCCCTGCTATGGTAACCTGCAATACTTCCAGAGTGCCAAGTCCACAGATGTAAGTAGGTAGGGGAAAACTGAAAAGGTCTCCCTGCTTTCCCTGGGACAGGACTCTGCTGTTTGCCCACACTCAAATCCAGGTCACAGTCTGAGTCCCCATACCAACATATTGGATCGGGGATCCTCCTCACAGCTTCAGGGCAGGGGGGAGTACTTGTGGTTATCCACAGACTAGAACACAAGCAAAATAGTAATCAGAGCCTCTCATAAGACCCTGAAGGAATTGGGGTCTCTAGGGGAGTATTCCAAAAACCCCCATAAACTTTGGAAGTGTGGTATATCAGTCATAGGCTGATGAAATTAGCAAACAACAGAATTAAAAGAACCTGACCATAGAAAATTACTTTTTTTCCCATGGAGGATCAAAATACACACTCAGAAGATGACAAAGTTGATGCTTCTATATCCAAAGCCTCCAAGAGAAATAGGAAATGGGCTCAGACTAAGGACCAACTCAGAAAAGATTTTAAAAAGCAAATACAGAAGGCACAGGAAAATTTGGGAAGAGAAATGAGAGTGATGTGAGTAAATCATGAAAACCAAATCAACAGTTTGGTGAAGGAAATACAAAAAAAATAATGAAGAAAATAACATTAAAAATCAGTTTAGGCCAAAACAGAAATGAGGAGCAGAATGCCAGTTTTAAAAGGAGATAAAAAAATCTCTCTGAAGAAAATAACTCCTTCAAATGTAGAATGGAGCTAAAGGAAGCTGATGACTGCGAGAAATTAAGAAACAGTAAAACAATATTAAAAGTACAAACAATTGAGAAAATGTGTGATGTCTTATTGGAAAAACAACTGACTTGGAAAATAGATCCAGAAGAGAAAATCTAAAAATTATTGTACTACCTGAAAGTCATGACCAGGAAAAAAGCCTAGGTTTCATTTTTCTTTTTTTTTTAATTTTTAAAATTTATTTATTTTCATCCCTAAGCACATGTATATTTTTAAGTTACAAAATTTCTTTCCAACCTCCCTTCCCACCCCCTTCCCCTCAGTGGTGAACAGTCAGGTTAGATTAGTTTTTGCAGTATGAGGAATTAGGATTAAGGGAAATAATAAATAAAGTGTTAATCAGATTCTGAAGGGTTGTTTTATGGTGTGTTTTGTTTTGTTTTGTTTTTCTTCCTCTGGATGGGGAAAACATTGTCCATAACCAGTCTAATATGATTGTCCTAGGTCTTTGAACCGCTGAAAGGAGCTGCTTCCATCAAGGTTGATCATCTCATAATGTCGTTGTTGATGTGTACATTGTTCTCTTGGTTCTACTTTCTTAGCTCAGCATCAGATCCTATGAGTCATTCCATGCTTCTCTAGAGTTTGACTATTTATGGTTTCTTATAGAACAATAATATTCCATAGTATTCATGTACCACTAGGTTTCATTTTTCAAGAAATAATACAGCAAAATTGCCCTCAGATCTTAGAAGTAGAGGGTAAAATAGAATTTGAATGAATTCAATGATCACTTCCTGAAAGAGATCCCCTCCCAGAAATATTAAAGTCAAATTCTCAAACTCCCAAGTCAAAGAGAAAATACTACAGGCTTCCAGGAAAAAAAAAACACAATTTGACTACTGTGGCTCTACATCAGAATTACACAGGAATTATCAGCATCTACATTAAGGGCTCTTAGGACTTGTAATATGATATTCTGGAAGGCAAAAGAGCTTGGTTTACAATCGAGAATCACCTACCCAGAAAAAACTGAATATACTCTTTTAGGAGAAAAGATGGACTTTCAGTGAAACAGGGGACATTCAAACTTTCCTGTTGAAACAACCAGAGCTGAACAGAAAGTTTGATCTCCTAGTACAGACTCAGGTGAACCATAGAAAGGGTGGACAGGTAGGACTAACTATGAGGAACTTAACGATGTTGAACTGTTTGTATTCCTTCATGGGGAGAAGAATATATAAACAAGGCACAGGAGGGAGTTGAATATAATGGTATAATATATGGAGTCAATGGGTGATAAAGGAAAGTACTTGGAGGAAGGGAAAGCAAAAGAATGGGCTAAGATAGTTCACAAAAAGCAGTCAAGAAAAGCTTTTGCAATGGAGTAGAAGAGGGAAAAGTAAGGGGGAATGAGAAGGCCTTCATTCTCATCAGAAATGACTCAGTGAAGTAATAACATTCACACTAAAATAGAGTCTAGAAACTTATCTTACTTTAGAAGAAAAAGTAGAGGAAAGGGATAGGGGAAAGAGGACAGGGAGAATGAGAGGGAGGGGTGCAGGTGATAGAAGAAAGGAAAGATTGTACAAGAATGTAGTCAGATCTAACACACTGCTGAGGAGGGGACAGGGTGAAAAGAGAGAGAGAGAGAGAGAGAGAGAGAGAGAGAGAGAGAGAGAGAGAGAGAGAAGAATAAATGGGAGTGAGTAGTAATGCAATGGAGGGGAAATACAGCTAGTAATAGCAACTATGGAAAAAGATATTGAAGCAATTTCTCTGAAGGTCTTATGATAAAGAAGGCATCTCATCCCAGAGACAGAGCTGAAGGAATCTGAACACAGACTGAAGTACACTTTTTCCCCTCTCACTCCATTTCTCTTGAGGTTTCTCTATCATTTTTTGGGGGGGATTGTAATATGAAAATAAATAAACCCCCCAAAAGAAAAAAAAGAGTTAGATATAGCAAATAAAATTCACTTCATTAAATGATATAGTTTGTTATTTGAATCTAAATGGGATGATATAATGAATTCATGTAAAAATTTCCACTAAGCACAGGAGTAGGGAAACAAACAAGTTTTCTTTCCAAGTACCTGCTGACTTTTTGCTACTTTGGTTCGTTAGTCTGCCTGTGAGTTCATGGCATTTTTTAGTTAAAATGTTCTTGGCAGTGCTTATGGGGTTGTGCTTTTGTTAGAGATAAAAAGAAAAAGAAACCCTTGGTGCTTTACTTAGTAGGAGGCAGAATGATTGCAAAGGGTGGTGCAACTGCTTATAAATAATACAAGTAAAACACAAATATGCATGATAAGCATGTTTCTGATTTCTGGAATTTGTCCTTAACAAGGGGAAAGAGGAGTACATTTTATTGCATTATTAAAATCACTACTTTCACTTTTTCAATAGTTTCACACAGACATGCAGTTTTACATAACATTCATATCTTTGAACTTTTCAATATCAACTTCAAAAAAATTTACTGGCAATAAATATTCATTTTAACAAACAAAATGAACACCCGGGTCCAAATCATAAGCATATCATAGCTAATTGTATGGAATATCAATTGTTATGTTAATAATTGTAGTTATCTTTGTAACATTTTAGAACTAGTTACTAAGAACTCAATTATGACTCCAAAAATTCACAGAACTGGAGAGCTGGAAGGAATTTCTATGGCCAATGCTCATGTAAGAGAATTCCACTATAATATACCTGACAAAAAGTTATCTTTTCAGTGTATGAAGATGGCTTGGGAAAAGGAGCCCATCACTCCTCAAGACAGTTCATTCCACTGTTGGGAATGTGTTAATTATTAGGAAAGTTTCTTTGATATAAGATCTAAATTTCCACCCATTGTTATTAGTCTGTCCTCAAGAGTCAAGTGGAACAGATCCAATCCTTTTCTCTATTAAATCTCTGAAGAGAACTAATTTATAACTCCTTTAGCCTTCTTTTCTTCAGTCTAAGCATGTCAAGTTCTTTCATCATACCCTTTAAATACATTTCTCCATCTGGGTTGCTCATCTCTGTATATGCTCCTACTTATCAACATCTTTCTTCAACTGTGCTACTTTAAAAAAGTAACAAAATAATTTAACAAAGTCAGTGTACAAAGGGATTGATACTCTGACTGACGATGTATTACAGACTCATAAAGCTTGAAACTGAGTAGATGGAGATGGAGTAAAATTCCAAACTACAGATTTCCTCCACAAACAAGAAAAATAGTGCTTCATGGTGAACATAGAGCATGTTTATCATAAATAAAGAAACAAGAGTTGGGGAAGAACGGGGGTCTTCAGATAGTTGCTGGGACAGAAGTTCAGTCCTAGTGAAGTTTAAACACTTCTAGTTCCACTGAAATAGCAAACAGTTAGCCTTCGGGGCAGCTAGGTTGAGAGGTACGGGAGTCCTCAGCCACAGGAATTTTCATCTCCTGGATAGTGTTAGGAGTCAGGTGTCTGAATGGGGGAAGATTGAGGGAACCCCTCTGATGATGAGAAATATTAGATAAGAGATGGCTGGCCAGAAGTCCTGGATAAGAAGGACCAGCACATCCCCAGGGAGTGCAGAGGCAGTGGGACTGGGATTCTGCAGTCTGTGGGTATTTACAAGAGAGGTCCAGCCTCCAGGCCAGAAAGGAGAACTGAAGGTTATAACCACTGGAAGGTTCTCAGGGAGCACAGTGTACTTAGGGACCCTAACTGTGACTTAGAGGGGGAATGGGAGTGCAAAGATTGGGTCCAGGGTAAAGCTCAAAAAATAATAGTAAGAAGAATATGAGGTCAGAGACTCCATCTCCCATAAGACTAGAGGTAAATATATAACAAGCTACTAAACAAAAATAAGCAGGCAAAGGAGAATCAACCATAGACAGCTCCTATGAGAATAGAGAAAACAGGGATTCATCTTTAGAGAAGGGTACTAAAGCAATAAAAGATTCTCTTAACCCAAAAGTAATATCAAATGGTCACCTGTCCCAAAAGAAATCATAGAAAAACTCAAAAGGAGTTTTAAAAATCAAATAAGTGAGATTGAAAAAAATTAAATAAGAATAATGCCAGAAAAAAACGAGATTATGAAAAGAAAGCCAACCAATTATAGAAGTAGTTCCAGAAACTTAAGGAAGAAAAGGACTCTTTAAAAATTAGAATTGGGCAAGAGGAAGCCAATGAAGTAATGAGACCAAGAAGTAATAAAGCAAAATATGAAGAATGAAGAAAAATAATGTGAAGCATCTCATTAAAAAAGCAACTGATCTAGAGAACAGATCAAGAAGAGAAAATACAAGAATAATCAGGCTAATTAAAATCAACCATGATAAAAAAAATGGTATATTAATCTAAGAATACAAGAAATGGCTAAATAAGAGTTTCCCAAAATGTTAGAACAAGAGGACAAAGTAGAGAGAGAAAAAAATTTCACTAGTCATCACTTGAAAGAGAATCTAACAAATTTTAAAATCTCCATGTTAAGGACAAAATATTACAAACAACAAGAAAAAATTCAAATGTGGCAAAACCATAATAAAAATTACATGAGTCCTAGCAATGGTTAGAATAATAGACTACACATCTTTGAATACTAAATTTTGAAGAACAAAAGAGCTGGAATGGGGCCTGAAAATATCCTACCCAGCAAAATTAAGTATAATCTTGAACAAAAAAAAGTGAATATTCAATGAATTGAAAGACTTTCAGGACCTTGTCACAAAAAGCCATGACCTGATAAAAAATTTGACCTACAAGATTCAAGAAAATTAAAAGATAAGTATCAAAGACTAATTTCAAGGAACTTAATAAGGACAAACTGTTTAATTTTTATATGTGGAAATATAAACTTTTTGTCTAAGTATATCTAAGTTAGTTATTTAGTGGTTCAAAGGAAAGACTGGGATAGAGCTGAGTATGATGTGATTTTTAAAATAGTATGATGAGATTTTTAAAAAGCAAAATGGTAAAGTAAAAGGTAAAAAGAATAGTTACTTAACATAAATGAAGTGTGAAAGGAAAAACTGATAGGGGAAATAGATTGGGGAGAATGATTAGCAGTGTTGGAACCCTACTCTCATTATATACATATGTATATAAATTCAGAAAGAAATAAGAATGGGTGGCTAGGTGGTTCAGTGGATAGAGCACTGACCCTGGAGTCAGTAGTGCCTGAGTTCAAATACCGCCTCAGACACTTAATAATTACCTAGTTGTGTGGCCTTGGGCAAGCCACTTAACCCCATTGCCTTGCAAAAAAGAAAGAAAGAAAGAAAGAAGATAAGTGGAAAGAGAAGTGGGGGAGGATTTTAAGGAAATGATTTTTACAGAGGACCCTATTCATATCAGATCTGGGTTAAAGAAAGGACAATATATAATTTAAAAGAGTATAAAATTCTTCTGAATTTATAAATAGTATAAATTTATAAAGAACTAAGAGGAGGGGCTTGTCTTCCAGTGAAACTAGTCCATTCTTGGTGAGTGTGATCCTCCAAGTAACCTCTCTAACTCTATATCTTTCTTTACTGCTCATTCTCTCATGGCGGTTTATGATGCTGATGTTAACTTGGCTGCTTCTGCTGCTAATCCCCTATGGTGATCAGAAGCTTCCAACTACCTTTACTCTTCCTTTCTTTTAACTTCTGTTAACCACAGCAAATATTTTTGACTCTAAAAACAAAAAGAAAGAAATAAGAGGCTGAGTGAATTAGAACAGAGGGGTTTAGACAACTATGTAGATTAATGGGAATGCACAATAGATGGAATAACATATATATTTGTGAAAGGGTATTTAAAGTCTTCTAAATTCAGATACACACAAAAGGGCAAAGGGATTAGGTAGTGGGGAGAGGATAAGGGGGGTTTAAAGGAGGTTAAGGAAGTAATAGAAGGGCAAAGTAGAAATAAACAGAGGAGCAAAGAGATATAGGAATAAGGTTTGTAAGAAAATTAGAAAGGGGAAAATAAACAAGTAATAATAGCTTAAAGTATGTGGAATAACAATGGAAACGAATAGCAAATTTAAAAAATTTTAATTGAACAATATGTTGCTTACTGGAAATGCTATGAGAATGAGAGGTACACACAAATATAAAAGTCAGTACAATTTATTCTATGAAAAAACTGGGTTGAATCATGAACTCAGACAAAATTAAGTTAAAATTAATTTAGGCAAAAGAGAAAAGTAGGGAATATTAGTCCTATTATCTGCCATATTAATATTGTTTTAGACTTTTTAAACTAATTAGACAATATAGGGTTGATTTTGGTGAAGTAGGAAATGATGAATTGGTGGATTTAGACATTTTTTATAGTCTAAGAAAATTTAGGAGGTAAGAAAGAGAGGGAGAGAGATGTATGATATTGTGGTAAGGGCTACTCCAGAGCATATACAGAGTAAGTGGTTGTGACAGCAGTAGCAGCTTCAGAAACTCTTAGTCCATAGATTGAAAGGAGATTAGATAACTGCCAGAAAGAGATTACAGGGGACTCCAGTGCTGGGTATAGGGTTGCATGCTGCTTGGCAATTTCATTGCCCATACCCAAGTGTGGGTCTCAGTTCCAAGAGGAAGATGATCCTGAGGTCCATGTTCCTAGAGAGCAGACTAGCACTTGAGGCATCAAAGGAGGCATGTGCCCTTCCTGGGCAGAAACCAGAGTATCATAATCCAGAAGAGCAGTGCCCAAATCTCTCTTTGGCTCAAATCACTTCACAAGCACAGAAAATGTATGGACCTGCAGAACTAATTTTGAAAATAGCAGTGCAAAAAAAGTCTAAAACTTCAGATAGTATGAGTTTACATAAGTAAGCAGAATGCAAATTAAATATTAAAGAAAAAAAAATCCCTGAACATAAAAAAGTTACTAAGAGACAAGGAAGATAAAGACACAAATTCAGAAGTCAGTGATGAAAAAAAAGAAAAAAGTTACACACAAATGTCTCAAAGAAAAGTTCATTTAGATTCCAGAGAATCCATTTAGACTCTACTCTGAATATTCTCTAGGTTTAGTAATTCCAAGGACCTACCATAGGGAAAACTGGTTGCTTTCTCTGGAGTGTTTTGGCCCTATGCAGCAGGGTCTGAGTTGACCTTGAATAATGTTCTGAGCCCTGGGGGAGGGAGTTAATTTCTTTCTATTGAGTGAACTCTATTGCCCACCCTTAGCCTGAGGGGGTAGGGAGTTGTTTATTGTTTGTTCCGGGCAAAGTATGAAGCTCAGGTCCCTGGCCAAGATGGTTGTTCTCCAAGAGTGCTAAGAGACTGCTGGAACTCACCCTCCTGTAGCTCCCCTCCCCCAAAGTCTTAGCAGCTAAAGTTGGATCTCCCACCCTCAAAGTCTCTACAGTTGAGGCTGGCCCTCTTGACTTCTCTCAGCTGCTGTCCCCTCTTCTGAACATTGTCCATAGGAGCAACAAACATTTTCTCAGTAAATATGATTTATGTTTTGTCTGATACTATAATCAGATGACCATAAACTAAAATAATATCAGTTGCTACCTATTTAAGGAGATATTGTTAGATGTCCATCTTTTTTTTTTTTAATCAGGAAATCAGGTAGATGTTGGGAAAGAATTTTTAAAGAGTAGTCTTATTCTCCTGAATAAGGTGAATGAAAAATATAATTAAAATGAAATTGTGACAATGGGATCTAATATATCTATTTTTTCATATATTTGTGGGATTATAAAAATATAGTCTAATGAAAATTATTATCATTTATAAAAACATTTATAAAAACATCAAGTATGCTCATGATTCATGTGTAGATTATCCATATATAATTTTTTTAGAATTGATAATTTAATCATCCGGATCAATACTTGCTAATATACTCTTGGTTATTTGGGATGTATGTATTTGATCTAAATATTTAGAATCTTCTACTTTTTCAGATATCTTGAAAATTATTGCTCTAAACATTTTGTCACTGCTTGCTCAAACCTTTTTCCTTCCTATGCTTGGTTTGTTCTAACTGCTCCCTCCTTCCACTTTTTACTTTTATTTTTCATTGTTAACATTTTTACTTTTTAAATTAGCTTATCAGAAGATGTGATTTACCATGCTAAGGTTTCTCTGAAAATGATGAAGGAATTATTTTTATTTTTAATAAACTAGAATTTTTTAATAATCATTGTTTTTGCAGGAGAAAATGCTTCAAAGACACCACAGAACAAATTGCCATAGTCCTTTTGGTAAAACATTGTAAACATCCCCTCCTCACTTTCTTCCCTGTCCTTGAATTTAATCCAGTATCAAAAACTTCCTTTAAGCTCAGCTCTCTTTTAAAAAGAACACTTTCCTTAAGTGTTTTCTAACAACTACCTAGCATAGAGTACTCTATATAACCCTGTTTCCTCCCCTTTTGTTTATCCCTTCTGCTTCTCCTTCTCTTTTGAAAGTGACTGAAACTACCATAGAGTGCTACTTATTTTATGTCCAACCTTTGAAAAGGTGAGTTATATACTGAGGTGAAAATTCTAATTAAACCAACTGTAACCCTTTGTTGAGTCACTTTCCAGTGAGTGCCTCCCTAAGCTATATTTGAGTAAATTTAACTATTTCCTCTTCAGTCATTCTTTGAAATTATTGACTTGTGTCTTATGGGGAGATTTCTTGATACTCAGGTTAAATATTCCATATCTTTCTTCTAATTTTATCTTCAACTGTTGTTGCTTCTTGGATCTCTCACCTATTTTTCTGCATATCTTTTTCTTTCACTGATTATGCTAGTTTTATAATCAACACTATTAATAATTTTGAATCATGATGATGTATAATATCTTATCCACAATTTAAAACCCTAAATATATGTTGCCCTTGGTTGTCATATTTCTCCACTTTTGTGGTGACAGAACATTTGCTGGTTGAGATAGTTTGAGCCTTTTGGGGGGAAAAATTCTTCATTTTTAGAGCAACTATTTCCCAGGGCATTTTTATTGAACATTTGAGTAGCTCCAACACTTAGAAAATTGTTCTCTAATCTAAAGTCTAAATGTAACTCTTCATAATTTCTACACATTGCTCCTAGTATTGCCTGTGGAGAATAAGCAAATTCAGTCCCTTCCCTTTTCCACATAATATTCCTTTAAATATTTTAAATTAGCTAACTATTCCAAGTTTCTTTAAAAGCTCCTCTTATGGCATTAACTTAAGACCTTTACCATTCTGGTTATCTTCTTCTAGATATTGTACTTTTTGACATCTCAAGGAATCTTATAAAATCTGAAGAAAGAGATGAGCAAAATCTCATTATCTTGGGTCTTTTAAGGTTTTTTTCCTACTTTGCTTTGTCAAATGTTTGTGTCTGTTTAAATAAAAATAGAAAGTAAATATCTTCAACCAGTAGACAGAATTTGCTCAAATTAATTTTTACCAAAATTACATAGTAGCATTAGTTAGAAAACATTTTTTCTATGTACCTATGATATACTCTTTCACAAATATGTATAGCACGTATGGGAAGAGTATGCAAAAACTTATCTTACAGAAGTATTGAAGAACATAAGTTGCTATATAGATACGGTTTTTTTTCAGCCTAAAACTTTTGATTTAATAGCAGTTTGGAGATACTGCTAATTTGTTCTTCCAAATAAAAAGAATCAATTTGTTTAAGATATAAAATATCATTAAGAACAAACCATAGCATTTTGCTTAATGTGACATTTACTTGGATTTAAAGTTTAAAAATTCACTCTTTCTTTCTCCATAATTGTTGATGGTATCCTATATTCTGATAGAAGTGAAATAAGAAATATATGACCAAATTTTTGGTTTTGAAATTGTAAAGTTGGGTGGGGGGAAGAGGAGAGAGGGGAGATACAGATTCACTAGAATTCTTGGTTTCATTCTGTGGGTCTCAAAGCTTTAAATAGCTCATGTTCCTGAATGTAAAGGATCCTATTTCCAGCATCATCAGGGACTTTCAAAGTCATCTTTTGTAATTTATGTTCCCTGCTTCCAATTTTAGAATTCTTTATAAAGGTTTGAACCAGAACATTCATATGTTCTTTTTATATTATTGTTCCCCTAAAACACAGGAGGATATAGAATGAAAAGAATGAAAATTTGAGGAACATGGGGAGAATTATATTTCTGTCCTCACCCTTTGATTCTATTCCAAACCTTCAGGGCAGAACAGACACCACAAATTCACAGTTTGGGTAGAAATAAAATGTTGGATTTCTGAACCTGTAGAAACTCAACTATGATATTTCAGGAGACTGATTTATATTTTAAGAATGAATGCAACTTTTTCATGTGAGTTCTTATATCCATACATATTTTCTTTTACCTGAATTTGAATTATTTCAGAATGGATAATGGTTGCAGCTATCATTCATAATTAGTCTAACTGGTGCATTTATTACTAATTTTAGAAATATCATTTCCCCATAGGATTAGACACCTTCACAAATGACAGGGATTTCTTAAATCACTTTCAAATTTGACAAAATGATGAATTCCCATGAGAAGATTCCAGATCAATGATTATTTAGCTCTACTTGAAGATCTCAAGTTCAGAGGGAACTCATTACTTCTGTGGCTATTAATTACGTGGATGTGCTTTTAGAGACACCCTTCTTGACTCAAACCGAACCAAAATCTAAAACACTCAACACTTCATCTCCCACATATTTTCATATTCTATCTACCTCTTAATCTGGGAGCTATAATTGATTCAATACTACTGTGTGGAATAAAAATCCACTTAAAATATAGAGACTCCTCTGAGAAAATAAATTAAAGTTTATTTTTGACTTTTCTCAATAGAAGGGGTACACTCCAAGTCTCACAAAGGTAGTGAAGATCAAGGAACTGCCCTGAATTGACAGTCAGGCAAAATTATATGACCTAATAAGATCCCCTCCTCCTCCCTGTTGTCCTTCTCTGTCGACTCATTGGTTAGTCTTCAGAGTTACATTCTATTTGTGAAAATCTACCCCAGCAACAAAGAAAAGAATGAGAGGTTTTCATAAAATATTACCTCACCATCCAGATGGCGAGAATAACCTTCAGGATTATAACTGTCTTATTGAAGTAACAGTCTACTTATCATCAAACAAGAGGAGTCTTATGAGCTTCATTGGAATGCAATGTTTTTTCCATGGGAACAGTCTACTGTTCTCCCAGTTAAGATAGTTTTATCATCAAATAGGTGACTAACTTAAAATGCAAGGTCTCTCTGGAAATAGTCCACTATTTCCCCCCTAACAGAATCAGGAGGGTGCCTGACTTGGAATGCAAAGCCTCTCTCTCCCTCTTTGTTAAGAATAGTCTAAGAGTAATAATCTCTTTGTTTTAATGATTTTTAACCCTGAGAGGACTTCACAAGGAATATTATTTTTTTTTTTAGGTTTTTGCCAGGCAAATGGGGTTAAGTGGCTTCGCCAAGGCCACACAGCTAGGTAATGAGAAAGTGTCTGAGGTCAGATTTGAACTCAGGTACTCCTGACTCCAGGGCCAGTGCTCAATCCACTGTGCCACCTAGCCACCCCAGGAATATTAACTCTTAAGAGGCAATATCGCACTCACTACCTTTGATTCTAGAAAGTGTATGTCAATAAGCTGCCTGATTACTGCATTCACCATACTTATGCCTTCCTTAACCTACTCAGGCTTCCTTGGTTATTATGCCACTCTATATATGTCATCTATTTCTTTTTTTATTGTTTTTTTGCAATGCAAAGGCAAGGGTCTTGCCAAAGGCCACACAGCTAGATAATTATTGGGTGTCTGAAGTCATATCTGAACTCAGGTCCTCCTGACTCCAGGTCTGGTGCACCTCTTAGCTTCCCCATATGTCATCTATTTCTATTAGAATATAAGCTTATTTTTTTACACATGTATTCCTAGTGCTTAACTTATAACTTAGAACATAGAAGTCACACAAGTAGCACATTTCTATGTCAGAGACTTGAACACTGGTCTTTCTGACTTGAGGTCAGCTCTCCAATCATTATCAATTCCACACTGCTTTGTTGCCACTGTTATATAAAATTTATTTAACTTTTCTTTCATTAAACAATTAATATCTTTGATTCCATGATATCTCTTTAATTAAAGTTCTTTTTTTAAACTAGAGTCAGAATATTATCATGTATTCAGATATGAAAATATATGCCCTGCAAAATTTTAAAATGCATTACATATTCTAAAAAAGAAATGAGAACTTATTACATAAGGGACAGAAGGGGACCTTCTATCTTTAAGTGTATTTAAAGGTATCTCTAGCTCAAGGAGAGAGAAAAATTATACTTTTCCCTGAGTTCTGTGTGAACATTGTTATAATTGATGCATAGTCAGCCAAAGTTTCATTAATACCATTAACAGCTCTCCTATCACTCTACTACTGGATATCTTTGGGAAATAAAGGAAAGGACAAGTCTTCCACTAGCAAGGCTGATACAGTCCTGAACTTGCAATTAGAAAACTCTATATTCAAATTCCACTTCTAACATTTACTAGCTTTTTGAACTTGGGCAAAACACTTTGTTCTGAATTTCATTTTCCTCCTCTGCGAAACTGGGATAATAATTTTCATCTAAATCAAAGAGTTGTTTCAAGGGTCAAATGAGACAATGTATTTATAATAAACTTCACAAAAATTTAAAGTACCACAATTGAATTATTATCCTTCCTTCTTTCCTTCCTTCCTTCCCTCCTACCATCTCTCCCTCCTACCTTCCCTCCTTTCTTCCCTCCCTCCTTTCTTTCCTCCCTCTCTCTCTCCCTCTCTCTCTCCCTCCCTCCTTCGCTCCCTCCCTCCCTTGCTCCCTCCCTCCCTCCTTCCTTCCTTCCTTCCTGCCCAAAATTATTACACTTTTAAACCACACAGCCTAAGAAATCCACTTCCAGGGTCTTCTTGCAAATGAGTAGAATAAAGTAAAATAAGTTCATCTACTAATACACGTTATACAATTCTTCCTGAGAATAAGGAAACCTTTTGCAATCTTGAATCAACATTTAATCCACAGTCAAAACAGAGATTTGGAGGGAATTGAACATCAATTTTTACTGCTGTGATTATAATCACTGTGTCTATAGATATTTATAAGATGGAGTTACAATACAGCTCAAATCTTTATATGATCCTCTATATAAAAAAGAAAATATGAAAGAAAAATAGAAACTGGGAA
The DNA here is from genome assembly GCF_037893015.1 of Macrotis lagotis. Taxonomy (NCBI): domain Eukaryota; kingdom Metazoa; phylum Chordata; class Mammalia; order Peramelemorphia; family Peramelidae; genus Macrotis; species Macrotis lagotis. Next base: position 86,352,445 of record NC_133659.1, read on the forward strand.
ATGAGTAATTTCTTGGATTTATAAACGGCATGAATTATTCTAGCAGAACACCCACTTTGTGCCATTTTTTTTTCCTGGAGCTACCTCATCAGTTCATTTTAATAATGCCATAGCAGGGAATCAATGTGTTGTCTCCATGTTAATGGATATAAAACTTGTCCCACCTCCAGAATGCATGCATGAGGCTTTATGGGCTAGAATTTATTGTGAAAATTGCAGTAAAAGTATTGATGTTCCCATCAGTTTAGGCCCCAGCTTATAATTAATAGCTTGTTTCCTTCCTTTTAAATGGAGGCAATCAAGTTCTAAGCTAATTATGTATGGGTAAGCCATAAATTACAGTTAAACTTAAGAGAAAAAAAATCTGGTTTTGAAATAAATGACATTCAGAAGTTTGGAAAAGAAAATGCATTTATGAAATTTCATTTGACATTTCAAGACCCTTATTCTGAACCAAAGAGAAACGGAAAGGAGAGAAAAACTATTGTTTACTTTCCAAAACCATTATTATCCACTAGAAAATGTGATTCATCTCCAGTCAAAGCTGTCATTAACTAGCTGTAGTATTCTCCAGATAATCACAGCCAGCAGTTACAGTGAATTTTTTTTGTGATACATAACTTTGTAGCTTCATAAGCAATGCATCGTCCCAGCTGTGAACCTTAATATTTCCCTTCATGCTGATAAAATAACTTCCTTCCTCCCCCCCACATTGTGTGATCAGCATTAATAATACTTAAATATTAAGAAAAGTCTTAGCAAACCACCAATTTATTTATCATATTTTTGCATTTGATCCAAATTTGACCTTGTCAGTAATTTTTGACAAACTATTTCAATATATATATATATATATATATATATATATATATATATATATATATATATATATTTAAAATTTAAAATTTAACAGGAGTTTGTTGTTTAAACAATATGTGTTTCTACTTGTTTCATTTTGAAATAATAACGGAGATTCATATACTGCTTTGCAAGGTAGTATGGCAATAAATATAGGTGGTTGGTCTTTGAGTTAGAGTAAGTAGAGTTTAGGACTTGCCTCTGACACATTCTTGCAATATCGCTATGAGAAAATAACTTAGTTTTTTAGTGCTGTGTAGCTTTTTAAAATTTAGATTCCAGACACTCATTTGCATCAGTGGAAGAGAGATTTCCATACTTAGAATTTTTCACGGCTATTATATCATAGATTTGGAGTTCTCCAACTTTTCACCCTCTCGGGAATATGAGTGTGTGAATGTGATCATATATGTATTTTATCACAATTGATTCCCCAAATTTGAAAACAGAAAGTGGGCAAGAACTTCAGTAGCCCTATAGTTTTATTCATGTGCTAAATGAATCTGTACTATAATAAACCCCACAAATCATTGTTCATCCTCTGTTTAAAGACCATTAAGGGGACAACTAAATGGCACAATGGACAGAGCACTGGCCCTTTTGTCAGACCTGAGTTCAAATCCAGTCTCCAGCAGTAATTAGCTGCATGACCCTAGGCAAGTCATTTAGCTCTGATTGTCTCCAAAAAAGAAAACCAAAAGATCTCTAAGAAGATGAAATGGTTACTGCTTACAACCTTTGGAAAATGAAGCTTAAACTTACTTCATTACAATTTTCTCTCATTGTTGCAGGTTCTGCCTTCTGGAACCAAATGAAACAAGTCTAATTCCTTCTCCATTAGACAATTTTCAGATATGGAAAAATAACTAAAATCACTCTTTATCTCATATTTCACTCCTGTCTTCTTTTTTTCCCAAGCAAAATGTCTGGGTCCTTTATATCAGTGTCCTTTTGGAAATTGTAGCATCCCAAAATGAACATAGTACTCCAAATACATTTTGAAGATCAGGAATATAGTATGGAGATCACCTTGCTTTTGCTAAAAGTTAATGTGGCTTCAGATTGCATTTAATTTTGATTGTCTTATTATAGTGCTGGTTCATATTTAGCTTGAAATCCACTAAAACCCACTTTTTTTCCAGAAAAATTTGCTGCCTATTCATTTTTTCCATTATCTTATAACTTTTAAGTTTATTTTCCCCTCTTTATTGAATTCCATCATGTTATATCCAGCCTAATTCTATAGACTTCCAAGATCTTGCATTCTGACTTTGTCAACCAGTATATTAACTTAACCCTGCTAACTTTATGTCTTCTACATGTTTGATGGGCATATAATCTATTTCCTTATTCAAATCACTGAAAAAAGTATTAAATAATATGAAGCCCAACACAGATCCCACCACTCTTGAACTCTTTATTTTAACAATGAAAAAGTTAAGGAAAATGGAAAATACCAGACTAGTAATATCTTTATCAATCATTACTTGTAAAATGGGAAGATTTAGATTTGATTCTCCCCTTTCCCTTTCCTTTTCCCTTTCCCATGTCCATGATAAGATGTTAACATATTAATAAGATGTTGACACTTTAAGAATAATGAAGCATTGATTGAATTAGAGGAGTGAGTCCTTACTGTTTGGTTTAAGACAGATATTTAAATAGATAATTAGAGATACAGGAATCAGTCAAAGTAGTCTTGGCAGAATCTAGCAGTTGAGAAAAAACCTGATCACTGAGAATCACCACCAAGGATGAGGAGAGAATTTTCGGTTCCTACTCTCTCAACTTCTTGCAAGAGATCTACTTGCCTGGAAGAGCAGGTTGGGTAACCATTTGGCTTTCCAAAGTTCATCAATTCAGTTTCATTCATTAGGAAGCAGAAGTCACACTCCAGAAAGACGCTTAAGGTCAGAAGCATCTTCAAGGAACATGGATCATTGCAGCAGAGATACAGTCCTAGTGATGGAGACTTATCTATGGAGAGAATGACTACAAGTTAAGGAGGAATGAGTTGTCTTGACATATGTCTTCCTTGAATGTGAGATTCACCACCATTGTATGCTAAGACTGTGTCCATTCTTTTTGTGGATGCTATGCACTTTTGTGAGAGAACATACTGAAGATATATGGAAGGAATGTTTTATGACTACTGTTTTTATGTGGGTAGCTAGATCCAGCACTGGGTCTGGATCCAGGAAAACCTGAGTTCACACCTGGCCTCTAACATTTGCTATATGACCTTAGACAAGTCACTTAACCTCTACTTGTCTCAGTTTCTTCATCTGTAAAATAAGGTTAATGATAGTATTGTGAAGATCAACCATGATAATAATTGTAAGGTGCTTAGTGTAGTGTCTGGAACATGTTAGGAATTATGTAAATGTTAGTTATTATTACTAATTATTAACAATTAATTATTAATTATTACTAATTGTGTTTTACTAGTTGATTGTTAAGTGGAAGCATAATAGTAGGGAATTGTGACTTACAGTTTTAGAAGTAGATGCTGAAAAGATGCCACTGGAACTCTTGGGAAGGGTAGCCAGTCTTTGATAACAGAGAATTATATATTTTGGGAAATCATTTAAAAAAATACAATGAGAAAGAAGAAAGAAAATAAACATTTATTAAGTGCCACTTTACAAATGCCTTATTTGATCCTTAAAACAACTTTGGGAGGTAAGTGCAATAATTATTCTGATTTTAGAGTTGAGAGGTAACTGAGGTTGGTAGGGGTTAAATTACTTGTCCGATGTTACACAGCTAATAAATTTTTGGACTCGAAGTTCAACTCAGTTCTTCCTAACTCCAGGACCAGTGCTCTGTCCAATGAACCATTAATCTACTACTGTGATATACATAACTATCGTTCTATATTCAGATAATTGTAATCAATATTATCACATTGTTATGCACATTTATGTTTATACTTAATGCAAAGTACTTATATAAATATATTCATGTACACACACATATGTTGAAAAGGCTTTAACATTGATCACATAATCACTTATAAGTTTTACAGGTATCATTATTATCTCCTTTTTCTAATCAAAGATTAGAAACAGAGACATTAACTTTGCCATGTTCAAAAATCTGGTATAATTCAAAGATAATTTTTTGACCAATTTTTTCCTAGTTCCAGGTTCAACAATTTTTTCCACTATGCCACATGATCACCAAAAGGAGAGATAAATTAAGAAGGGAGAAATCCATAATTAATTAAAAATCTAATAACTTCTGAAGTTCTACTTCATCTTAGCTCCACTTAATGACCTATAATCGTGTGCTGTTCAGAACATAGTTCTTCCTTAAGAATAATTTTGTTCTTTAGTCACTAAGACCTTATTACACACACACACACACACACACACATATATATATATATATATATATACATATATTTATATATATGTACCTTGGAAGTTCCTTGGAATTATGCCTTCTGTGATTTTCAGTGTAACTGATATTTGTTAAGCTTCTATTATATGCTGAGTATAATGCTAGGTAGCAGCACCAACTTAGATTTAAAGAAGATGTGTACAAAGAGCTTTGTTTACAACAACTCTGTAAGTTGAGTATTGTATTATCTCCATGAAGCTCAATTACATGTTCTCAGTTGCCCTGTGGGTAAATGCAGAGCTGGGATTGGAATCTCATGCCTTTCTCAGTCTAAGACCAGAACAATTCTACTATACCATCAGTCCTATGGTTCCAAGGATGGATGCAAAGTTTAGAAAAGATCCATTCCATGCCCTTGTGTAGCCTACATATTTCAAGAAATATTTTATTAAAAAACAAGCCATCCCCCAATTGACAGGTGGTCAAAGGATATGCAAAGGCAATTTACAGATGAGGAAATCAAAGTTATCCATAGTCTTATGAAAAATTGCTCTAAATCACTACTTAATAGAGAAATGCAAATTAATACATTTCTGAGGTACCACATCACACCTCTCAGACTGACCAACATGACCAGAAAGGACAACGATCAATGTTGGAAAGGTTGTGGGAAATCTGGGACTAATAATAATAGTTGGTGGAACTGTGAACTCATCCAACCTTTCTGGAGAGCAATTTGGAATTACAGCTAAAGGGCAACAAAAATGTGTGTATACCCTTTGATCCAGCAATACCACAACTGGGTCTATATCCTGAAAAGATGATGAAAAAAGGTAAAAAACATCACTTGTACAAAAATATTCATAGCAGCCTTGTTTATGGTGGCAATAAATTGGAAATTGAATGAATGTCGATCAATTATGACTTAATAAACCATGGCATATGTATGGGGATGGAACACTATTATTCTATTAGAAGCCAGAGGGGAATTCAGAGACGCCTGGAAGGATTTGCATGAACTGATGCTGAGTGAGATGAGCTGAACCAGAAGAAATTGTACACCCTAACATCAACATGGGAGTAATGATCAATCTTAATGGACTTACCCATTCCATCAGTGCCACAATCAGGCACATTTTTGGGATATCTGCGACAGAGAATACCATCAGTATTCAGAAAGAAATTGTGGAGTTTGAACAGAGACCAAAGACTATTACCTTTAATTTAAAAAAAAATCTTCTTATGTAATTTTGCTATATCTTATACTGTTTTTTTCTTAAGGATATGATTTCTCTCTCATCACATTCAACTTAAATCAATGTATACCATGGAAACAATGTAAAAACTAACTAACTTCTGTGTGTGTGAGGGGGGAGGGAAGTGAGATTAGAAGAAAAATTGTAAAATTCAAAAATAAATTTAAAAAATTAAAATTTTTTTATAGAATTAGTGGAATGGGTTTATGAAACAAAGATATTGATAATAATCATAATAGGTTATGTTTATAAGTACTTACTATGTGACAGATAAAATGGTGAGTACTTCATCTCATTTGATGCAATTAGTTTTGTATTATTTCCATTTATTTATTTATTTTCATTCATTCATTCATTCATTTATTTATTTTCATTAATTTATGTGTGTATTTATTTATTTATTTGTTTGTTTGTTTATTTTTAGGTTTTTGCAAGGCAAATGGGGTTAAAAGGCTTGCCCAAGGCCACACAGCTAGGTAATTAATAAGTGTCTGAGGCCGGATTTTAACTCAGGTCCTCCTGACTCCAGGGCTGGTGCTCTATCCACTGTGTTACCTAGCCTCCCTGGATTATCTTTAGGAAGCAAAAAAGTATACTAAGGTCATTAATTAAGGTGAAATGGGAAGAGAAAGGGTGGTATGGAGGAAGGGAGGGAGAAGGAAAAAAAGAATGGAGAATTAATGAAAAATTGCAACATACTCTCACAAAACTGACCCAAACTGATTCATACTGACTACCCATCTTCCCATAAACTATATTGCCTACTGATCTTTTCCTTTAAAGGGACTAAGTATATTCGGGCCACTATTCATATAAAAAAACTTAGTTGTTGAACAATTTAGTTTTTGCATATATTAATAAATTAGATCATAACTTCCATGAAGAGTCATTTATGATTGTCATGTAATCAGGAAAATAGTCTTCTAATTTAGTGGAAACATGAAGATATAAGATTTGATTTATGTACACAAGAAGCTTAGAATCTATGCATTTGGATGACCTAATTGGTCATTCATTGATTCTTTGTCCAAATGCAGTAGCTATGAGTATTTTAATTGTTTTGTTCAGATATTTGTTGTTCGGTCATTTTCAGACATCTCCTGCTCCTTGTGAACCTCATTCATGGCAAAGATACTGGAGTGGTTTGTCATTTTGTTCTCCAGCTTATTTTACTGATGAGGAAACTGAGGCAATCAGGGTGGAAGTGACTTGTCCAATGTCACTAAGTAGTAAGGGTCTGAAACAGGAGAGATGAGTCTTCCTTTCTCCATTTCCTGTGCTTTAACCACTGTATGACCTACTTATTCAGGTTGACATTTTAAAAAATAATCTGGCATAACATATTACAAGAGCATGGATTCATAACCATAGAGTTGAAAGGCATTGATTATCATATCATATAAATTCCCATAATTTTATAATTTGAAAATTAGGCACAGGAAAAAGGAAAGTTCAAAGTTTCACAGAGGGTTAGGGGCAGAATCTAGATTTGATCGTGGGTCAACTGACTCCAGATGCAAAACTTCATATCACTTCACTTGACCTCAGCATTAAACTGGATTCCCCCCTCCCCCCTAGTTGTCCTTTGTTGGTTTTTAAGATCACTTCCAATCCCTAATATATTATCTATAATTGAACAGTCCATTGTGATAGAGGGAAATAAAAACAAAATAGACCAAGAAGACAGTCTGGCAGTGTAGACAGCATTCTACACCTATACAATTTGACCTCTTTTAGTGGGAGATGGAAAGGTAATTGTATTTAGGTCAATGAACTAGTGTACTTTTAAGGAGGCTTGGTTCTTTCAAGAAAAGTATTTGTTCAGAAATTGTTGAAACTCATTCGAAGAAAAGAAAGTAACATTTCCAAGTAAACCTATTATCCTGATAATATGGGGTCAGCAGCCACTCTCAGGAGCTGTTTCAGAAACTAATTTCTTCTTGTCCAGGCATTGTATTTAGCCGGCTGAAAGAGAACCTTCAGTGAATGATACAGCCATTAAATTTACCAAGCTCCTGAATCTCACTTCTTTGCCCTGTCTTTTCTTTTCCATTTTATTTCATAGATTCACAGGACTCAGTCTGAAAATTCCCTGTGGAATCAGCTAGAGACTTAAATGAGTGTTATTCTAATATGCAACAGAGAGCACAACTTTCTTTATAGCTAAGATATCATTATACAAGAAGCTACGACAGATAGTGTGCATCCTTAGAAACTGTAAAATCTTGTGAAAGCTGGGTTCACATCATCCGTCAGGTTGGTTGGAGTGCTCAGATTAGTAAAACACTAGAAAATCTTGTCTCTACCTAGATGTTTCTAGATTCTGTTCATTCCTAATTTAAATTCAGTTCCACTTCTATAAGGAATGATTTCAGTTTCAGGAAGGTACACAGAACCTAGGAAATACAGAAAAGTCATCTATTGATGTTGTCATTCACTGTCATATGTGGTTTGATTAGAATGAAAGAAATTCAAATTAGATTCTGAGTTTTGAGAAACAGCTATGGATAGAATGATTTATAATTTTCCAATCACAGGGAAAAGGATTTTAATTTTCTTTTCAACTTTTTCACAGCAAAACTTGTTGCATGCTGAATGTGATTTTCAATGTTCTTTCCCACCATATTATTTGCTTTCTTTCCATGTATTTTTAATTACATATCTATGTCCATATTGCTTCCCTTCTAGAGCTATGTAAGTACTTTGAGGGGTAATGATGATTCATTTTTGTTTTTATATCTTCAGTGACTAGTATAGTGCCTTTGCACACAGGACATTTTTTTTTAAGTTGTTGAATTGAATTTTGTCATGAAAACAAAAGGAAGCTATTTATATCCATTAATCATGTGAAGTTTCTAAATATATGAATTATTAAAATAGAATTAATTATTATTTAAATAATAATAATAATTCTTTTCATAATGTTAGCTGCCCCCTCCAAAATAATAATATGTAAATTTTTCAAAGGGAGCTATGTAAAGGAACCCATTATTACTCCTTTAAGAAATACAAAAAAGTAAAAGTTGATTTTATCTCTAATATAATTTTGATTATATCAGTGTGGGAATACTCCTAACATGGAAACTCCTTCCAACTTAATAGTGAAGAATATCTAAGGAACGATCTCAGATAGTGGAGAGTAATTGAATTTCCCAAGGTCACAGATATATATACAGTTCCAGAGTCAAAATTTACACTCAGGACCACCTGACTTCAAAACCAAAAACTTATTTTTTCTTTTATTCCACAAGCCAATTTCTTTATTTTCTTTACTCTCCTATAATTTGCATTAAATTCATTGTTTCCTCTAACCAATTATTAGCTAAATACAGGCTCTTATTGTGCCTAATTTGCCTTCCAATATACTGTATTACGTAGTATAACATTTTGCTCATTTTATACCCTTAGTAATTGCATGTTAGATTATTGTTAAATAAATATATTAAGATGTATTTATGGCCTTACTGTATGTTACTGTTTTTTGTATCCTTAATAATGTCCACAAATATCTATTATGTGCTTAATATATCTTAGGCATATAGTAGGCTTTTAAAAATGATTGTTTAATTGAAATTCATTTGTAAGCACTCGTTATATATAGAATTATTATCTAAGAGGACTATGATCTATATCCGGGTTTCTGTTAATGGAAAAGAATGAATATCAGCCTAAGGCATCTAAGATACCTTATTCTGAGATAATTTATCTTGATCATTACTAGTTCAGTTGATTTTGTCTCTGTGATTCTGATTTAGAAGTTGGTAGTAGTGGGGAGTAGTTATCCATGACTCCTCTATTTTCTTGTTTCTCATAATTGATCCATATCTCCCTGGTAGTACCCTTGGGGAACTTGTAATTTTCATATTAAAAATTTTGAATAGGTGGAATAACCAACGTAGGCTCTATGGATAGTCTGATTGCAAAAAATCCACTCTCTTATATCTAACCTAAAGAATCTACTACAAGAGTTGACAGTAATATTAGTTCTAGGATTAAACATAGGCTAATAATGCTTACATTCTGGTGCTAGTGCTCAGTTTCTTTTTATCTAATCTTTCTATCTAGCTATCTATCTATCTCTATTATGACAGCTTTGAAAAAATGTTCTGAATTCTCTATTGATTTGAAATAATAAATGGAGCTATTTCATTGTCCTCATTATCCCATAGGAAATTGCATTGAAGGTACTTGAAGGTAAGGATTTTCTCCTTTTTGTCTTTTGTAGCCCTTAAAGGTAAAAGGATTCTTTGAACATAGTATAAGTTTAATATGTATGTATTAAATTGAATGTAATTGTAATATATTGGTCAGAACTTCTCAGTCTCCATATTTTTATATTTTGTGAGATCTTCAAATTCTGAATGTTAAATTGTTTTAGTTTTGTATTTTATGCTATGCTTTCTTTTTGTCTCAGGAATTTTTTCCCATGACAGTGCTGAAGTCAATAACCCTTAAAAATGTTGAAAGCATAATACTCCATGGAACCTTGTCTTGGAGTTTTCTTTTGTTCTCCAAAGAGTCATGGCCATCTATTACCCTATGCCAATTGTCAGAGTTGCTGGATGGTGTCATGAGGCAGCTACCCATTTCTTTATAGGCTTATCTAAAGGTTATCATGACCCCTGCTTCAAGTCTAAAGTTGAATGTCCCTGGATAGTATGAATGTCATTGAATGCAGTAAAATTCTATTGCCGTTAGAAGCAAACATTTTTCTTAATCCTTTGAAAGTTGTCATGACTAGTGCAAGGCCAAACAACATTTTTTTCCTCTGACTGTATCATATTCAGACAGTCTCCTAGTTTACTCTTTGACAGTTAAGAAGAAAACAGCTTTTTAAAAAACATTCAGATTACAGTTAGGTTTGGAAAAAATAGGAAAAAACATATAATGAGGCATATTATATACTATACATAGCATATTGGTCTGTATGTAACTATATATTTTATATATGCAAAATCTTTAAATATTTGTCTATATGTAGGTTCATATTTTATGTCTCTGTCTCATATATATATCATATATAAGTGTGCATATGCTTTTACACAAAGGGCAAAACAGACCTGAACTTTAAACTTAAATGGGCTAAATATGTTACAAAAATGAAATTATCTAAGATAAGTCATCTCAAGAATCAAGAATGCATATGACCAGAAAAAAATAAAAGTTGAGAGAGCATAATGAGAGCAGCCCACATCTTCTTCTTCCTCCTCCTCCTCTTCCTCCTTCTCGATAATAAAAATAATAACCAATAGTTATAGTTATATAATCTATTATTCTTGTATGTAAAATAGCTAAAGGAAGATGATGCTTGTCAGGGTGATACACACATGTTTCTATATAGATCAAACCATCTATATACATTTGCACCAATAAATATAAGTGGTGTATTTTATACAAATATACATATAGATAGGAAAGTTTATGTATTGTATATGGTTGTAAATATGTACACATGTGTAAGAATAAAACACTTTATATGTGTTCATGCTTTTTGATATGAGTATAGATGCATGTATAGCATCATGACAAAAATTTCTTAGTTGAATTTTGAGTTTAAAACTAAGCTTAGAATAAAACTGAACTAAGATGTTTAGGGCATCCTGTATATAACATACAGAGTTTTAAAATGTATTTGGGCAGGGATGGGTACCCTTTTTTTTCCTGCCAAAACTTAAAGTTAACCTCCTATATTTGATCAAACATTTTATTAATTCAACCCTTAAAAACTCCCAGATATATTGAATTTTCCCACCTATGATTGCCTTGGCAGTGCCAGGCCAAATGATTTCTCAGACCAAATATAGCCCATGGACTGGACATTTCCTGCCTCTATGTTAGGGGCTTCCCAAACATGATTTCATTTGATTCCCCAAAAATCTCTGTGATTTAGGTATTATAGTTTTATTATTTCCATTTTACAGGTGAGGAGACTGAGCTCAGAGAAATTAAGTGATTTCCTCAAGATCAGAATTTGGATGGTCAACATTCTAACCACTTTGCTTCCTTTCTAAGGTTCATAAACTCATTATGTGTGTTTGTATTTCTATACATATACATATATGTGCTTCATTACTCTTTGAGTAAGTCACTTAATCTATGTACAAATATGTATGCATTTATAATATATGTAGTGTATATGAATGCATGAATGTATATTATATAGAGAGGTATACGTGTGCATGTGAATATTCACAAATTATATACACACTTGATGTACTATACATATTCACAAACACATGTACACATTTATCTCTGATCGATCTATCTATCTATCTATCTATCTATCTATCTATCTATCTATCTGCAAGATAGTAATTTAATGCCAAAGGAATTCACAGGAAAACTGAAGGTTGGCATTAACATTTAGTTTCATGACTGAGGAGAAGATGAACTGAACCATTAAGGTGGTGTAGGACTTTTAAAGGTGGAAAAGAAAGGGAGAAGCACCATAGAACAGAGAGACAAGCTATGCCTTGTTGGAACCCTGGCTGTATCTTTTATCCATGTGTCATTACAACATATCTTCAAAAAGCATAATTTTTTTTCTCCTTCTATAAAATTAGAGGCTTGTGCTAGATTACCTTTAAAGAACTTTCAGACTCTGAATTTGGGAATTTGAAGCTGAAAATTTAGGAGTAGCCGAGATATGGAGCCCGTTAAATACATTGGTATGTTTGATTTTGTTTAAAAGGAGAATGTAAATCTTAAAATAGTGAAGCAAGGCGCTGCAGTGGGAAATACATTAGATTTGGAATCAGTAGAAATCTGCTTACAAATTCTATTTCTAATACTTGTTTTGGGATTATTTTACTAAATGTCTTGAAACCTTTGTTTCCTCATTTGTTCAGTGGAAATAAACTGATGTGTTTATCTCATGGTTTATTATGAGGTTTAAAAGAGAAACATGTATAGAATAAGCTTTATGAATCACAAAACACCACTGATATGCCAGTTATTATTATTGTAATTAAATATAGCATAACAGGCTATAAATTAGGTGTATGCCATTCACGAACACATACAATTCCCTTTAACTTTAGGGAAACTTTTCTTCCAAAACCTTAGCCAAGTGACGCCTTTAGTTTTCTTTCTTATACTTCCTAAGGAAAAGGCTCTGTTCTTGTGAGTCTTCTTCTTTCCTTGTTTCCTATTTCTTGCTACAGACCAGTAAAAGACAAAGAGAAAAATTTCACAGATATCCCTTTTCTAAAATAGAAAACCTAATGTTTTCTTTCTGTTTTTCAGTTTTAAATAGATGCATCTATTTTTATGAGTTAACCAGTTTTTCCTCACTTTTCTATTTGAATTAATAGCTTGAGCTGCATATAATTTATCCCATTTATAACACCTGCAGGTCCCATGTAATTTGTATATCCTACCCTCTGACACTAACAGCTTTCCATTTAAGGGGAACGGAATTAGGAATCTCAAACTAAACCAGAATATAAATCCTAAAATCACATGTGAAATGAGTATACTTGAAAGTATTTATATTATTTCACTATATCCATGATAAATTTAGGAAATCATCCATACTTTCCTATGTATATTTGACTCCTGTCTCTGTCCTTTGCACCTTATGAAGATCTCACTTTGGTCTACATAGCTAGCCATGCAGGGAAAAAAAGGTTTATAACAAATATTTATTTTATTGTATCCTAAAATTCTATGTGTAGTATTCATTTGGATCCCAGGTATTTTTTGGTAGAAACTTTTGTTTCTATAACACTTGAAGGAGATCTAATTTTGTCATTCTCAAATCTCTACTGAAGACTCCTAATATCTTCCTTAAGACAACAACCAGAGAAATTATATAACTATTTATTATAACCATACAAATTATTTTAATCGGCTCTGATTTGCTTTTTGGTAGGTGGAACTGGAAAAGGATATCACTGAACTGAAGACAGACGTATATGTTGTGAACCCTAAAATTGTAAGAACCTTAAGAACATAAAGTTAAAACAAGAAAAACAAAGATTAGGAAGACTTGAAGTTTTCCCCTCCCCCTGGAATTTACCAAACACACCTATAGGTAATGGAGACCATCCCCTGATAGACACCCGGAAACTGAGAAAGAAATCAAACTTTATACTATTTAAGAAATGGAGAAAATAATTAACCTCCTTAGTGGCCTCTTCATAGAAATTTTGCATCTCTTCCTGAAATTTTCTCTTGTCTCTTCCTGAGAAAATGGTCTCCTTACATCCTGAGTATGGTTCTCCTACATTTATAATAAACACAGAGAGCTTAATTTCTTACTAGTGAGACAAGGTGATCTGATACAGGACTAGTATTCTCTAAAATAAATTACTCTTTCAACACAATATAGTTATGATAAGTTATTACTGCTTTCATAATATCTCCCATTTTGATCACAACTGATGTTAGGATGTTAGCTATAGATCAACTATAGTTAGAAGAATGAGCAGGCAAAAACACGAGGTCAAACTATGGATGTTGCATAAGGATAGATGAACCATTTATAAAATCAAGGGGAAGGTAACAGCTCAAAAAAAGGGGGGCAGTCCCCGTTGATTAGATAAACCATAAAAATAGTGTAAAAGGGAGAAAGAAAAAATAAACAATAGCATACATTTCTGATCCATTTCTTCTTTTCTTCTTGAATCTTCTTTAATGCAATTCTGTATCTTCAGATATTAGTCCAGAGTTCACTTCATTTCAGGTAACTTGTAGAGATCTCCCTTTATACTAGGAAATAAAAGGCTGGAACTTCTTAGAGCTTGAAAATTTGTATTCCGTTATAAATATAAATCAATTTAATTTAGTTATTGACATTATTCCTTTTAAAAATTTATACCACCATTTGAAAGCTTCTACTTATTAATTAATTAATTAACTTAATAATTTACTGAATTAATTTTGAGTTTCTAATATATACATTTTAAAGTTTTTTTGCAAGGCAATGAGGTTAAGTGGCTTGCCCAACGCCACATAGCTAGGTAATTATTAAGTGTTTGAGGCTGGATTTGAACTCAGGTACTTTTGACTCCAGGGCCTATGCTCTATCCACTGTGCCACCTAGCTGCCTCGTAATATATACTTTTGATAATCACTTTAGAACAGAATTTCCAAGTGATTTTACAAATAAAAAATAGTTTTAACCTTTTGTTAATATTTAAAAATGGATAACTGAATAATTTATTTTTTCTTTGAAATATTTTAAAATAAACTACAACAACATGTAACTGACAACAGATGTCAAAACTATATATTAACCCAACCGGCTATTAGAATATATCATAAATGTGGGCCAAATGACTTAAATTTCCATACCTTATTATTTTTTTTTTTTGGTAAGGCAATGGGGCTAAGTGACTTGCCCGAGGTCATACAACTAGGTAATTATTATGTGTCTGAGACTGGATTTGAATTCAGGTCCTCTTGATTCCAAGGCTAGTGCTCTATCTACCACACCACCTAGCTGGGCCCATACCTGATTTTAATACTAATCACTTGACTTGATTATAACAATTTTCCATAAGGATCAGGGACATGAGTAAAAGGAAAATTCCTCTTTCTATTTGGATGTCCAGTTCCAGGCAGAGATCATGTGGATAGCCAACTGCCTTAAGCCAGAATTTAAATCGCTAGATGAGACAGTTTCCAAATGTCACATTTGGGAAATTGAGTCAGAAAGACCCTTGCTTCAAATCACATTGAAAAGTCACCCTTTCAGATCTTATCCCAATAATCCTAACACCTGTAGTGTACAACCCTCATTGAGTTTTCTGGCTTCTATAAACTATGGTCCATCAGCATTACTTTGATATCAGGATTTCAGACTCAAGACAGAAGGCCAATTTTGCAGTCCCAAGAAGTCTTTAATAGCAATTTACTATAATTGTACAGGCATTTAGTTTTAAACTTTAGAGTTTAAAGAATCAGAAAATGACACATAGTGGTTATAATCTTACAGTGGTACCAATATGAAAAACATCACAGAAAAATCACAGAATTTTATCCATGTTGCATAGGTGATTTTTAACAAAAAAGGATTTAGAAGTATGAATACTATATTCTCAAACTACATATAGAAACAAAGTCTATAAAAACAACTTTCTCTATTAATATGATCACTTATTATGAAAATCAAATAAATGAATCATAACCAGTACACAATTGCTTCCAAAATTGTTTTAAAATGATATCTTTAGCTGATTCTTAAATCACTTGTACATATTTCTACAGCTGTGCTAAATTTCAGATGTAACAAACAACATACAGAATGGTAATATTTAGATATCATTGCAGAAATGGAGAAAGAGAAAAATGAAGTAAAAAAAATTAAGGATAGTAACCCCAAACTAAACAGATTCAAAACATTATCTATAATAATATGTTCAATTATCACAGAATTGCTACTAGCATATTTTACAATACAAAAGTACTGTTACAAAATCATATCAAAAATTATGCCAAATTTTATACCAAATATTATAGCAATCCCCCTTTGAATTAAATGTGGCACATAATGCCACCTGCAGTTCAAAAGAAAAAGGGCTATTGAAACTTTATATTTCCTCAGAGAGCAGGAAAGGAAGCTCTTAAAATATTCCTCATTTGACTAGGAGGCACTCATTTTTACCATTTGATTGGAGATGACTATAGACGTCATTATTATATTCATCAGAGTAGTAGACCATTCTTGGACCACAACTTTATTCAATTCTACCCAATTATATTTATATCAATCTTACAAAATGGAACTCTTTCAGAACTTAATCTTATATATGATAATTTCAAAATATAAATATAACTCTTTCCCATGGAATGGGAAAACTTTTCTATTTGTGATTTTTATAGTACATGCTTTTTAATATTAACCCAATAGCTAATTGTTTCACAAAGTTGCCTTAAAAATAGAAACTTTTCTATGACATCTAATCGCAATATCATCACCTTATTGCAATAAATTAACTTATAGATTTGAGAATTTAGTAGACCACATAAAAATTACACAACAAAAATTTTTACTGGTCTTTTTCTCTGAGTTTTTTAAAAGCACTAATAAATATTCCTGCTGTTAAAAGGATAATAGATTAATTGTTAACTCAAAACTTAAAGCAAAAATAAATAACCCACCAAAAGTTCTTCTAAGTATCACTTTCCTTTATACAAAAAGGCTTTACAAATGGAAAGGCCTATTTGTTTATGATAAAGGAGCACTACATCCTTCTGTCTTAATTTTCTTATTAGCAATAATCCTACATTAAATCTTTAAAATATCTCTTAATATTATAAAACAACATACCATGATCACAATTTGGTGCTTTGAAACTTAAAAACTTTTTGAGTATATATATGTATATACACACATACATATTTAGTAATGCACAGAAAATCAACCCATATATGGCTATCTAATTAAAAAGATGATTTCATTGTTTTAATACATTTCTTAATTTAGGTAGTCCTGTTCCTTTTCCTTTGAGAACTAAATTTTGGATTAAACAAAAACAAATCTGAACTTATACCTCAACTTCAGATGCATATATTCCTATCTTTTTTCTTCTATAAAACAAAACCACTTTTCTTTCTTCAGCTTCTAACTGAAAAAGAGTTAATATCAGGATAGGATTTTCTGCTTCCATTCTTTATTTTGAAATCAAATACTAGATTATTTCATAAGAATTCATCAAACCATGAAAGCATTCTAAATCATTTCAAATCTGGGTTCCATACTCCCAGAAAGGTTTCATTTCATATATGTATATATATATATATATATATATATATATATATATATATATATATATATTCACACACACAGAATTATCAACAAAATAAAAAATTTTGTATTGGTGCACTGTGCTGCAAGAAGCAATATAGAGAGAAATATTCTTATTATCATTTTGAATTATGCTAATTAAGAAAAGACAGAAAATTATTTTAAGGTCAATTATAATTTTCTTTAGGTACATTATGTTGTATATTAAGATTTTAAATATCCAATCAGTAATTGAATATTTAAACTTATCTATCACGCTAAATTTTTCTTTGTTAAAACTCAGATATCCTTTTTTAACCCTTTAAACTATTTAACCCAACAACTCAACAACAAAACATTTCAAGTTATTTTATCAATTCATGAAGAGGAATCAGGCATTTCTTTTAAAATTTAAAATACAGATTTAAAAATAATTTGTTTCCATATATAAATTGCACCCAAATTCTAAATGCCCACAATATACCTGTTAAAATATGCAGAACATTTTATACAAAATAACTGTTAACTTTCATAATAACCAGTTAAAACTAAATATCTTTCTCTATTTTTTAAACAAACTTTCATTTCAGAATAGCAGCTAGTTTGTGCTATTCTTTTTAGATTTAGAAAGAGGAAAAGATGAAGCATATAGGAGAAAAAACCTCCAATGTGAAATAAGATGAGAGAGAGAGAGATAAGAAGAGAGAGAGAGAGCTGTAAAGGTGAAGAGCTGCACAGTCAGATTTTTAGAGCAAAGTTTTAAGAATTGAATGAGCCAGTTTTTAAATAGGGAAAAAAATAAGGCTTCGCATAAGTAAAAGCAAAAAAGTGAAAAATAGTATTATACTGTATAGATCAACCACAGTGAAAACAGTTGCAGGAGGAATGAGAGATAACAGGGTGTGAGAGTTGGGTACCACAGGAGAGTGAGGCAAGACAATAGCTGAAAATGGCCCTTACAAGAGTAACAGAAAAAGGAGAAGTTTTAAAAGCTTGAAAAGGCTAGTTTAACACCCCTACCATTAATAAACTTTCTGAACTCCTAAGAAGAGGGAAGGGGATTTTACCAGGATTCAGAACTGATAGCCCCAGTGTCCACCTGAGCAGAGATAGGGTGGCCATATATTACCATGGGAACTTCTCCTAGTTGGGAGATGGACAGAGATGGACAAATAGGGACTGGATCCTGCCAATCTACCTCAGAGCACGCCCAAGGCTGTGGGGAAGGACTTTTTACTTCTTGGTTTTTATTGTTCTCCAAAAGTTTGCACTGTTTCTTCCAATGACCTAGTGCCTTGCAATGATTATAAACCCTTGTTGCTTGATTCTCAGATTGCCTTCTACTCATCGATGGATATTGGATAGAAGCTATTAACTGCTTTAGTTGCATACACCTTGTCTTTCTTTTTCCTCACCTTCCTTCTCTCCTGGAGGTACTCCTCTGAGCTGCTAAGGTCTGTGCTACCTGAGCAATTGGTTTGGCTATGAACTGAGGATGCTCAGTTTGCCATTATGGCTAAGTAAATTTAGTATTCTGTGATAGAGAAGGTTGAAAATTACTAACAAAAAGAGAAACTGAGTCTGTCCTCCCACATTCTGATCATGCTTTAAACCAGAATTTGCATAAAAAAGCCCTCTGCTTAAACAATCAAAAAATTGAAATACTGTTTTTATCTTGTCTTTGAATAACATTTTTGAATTTTGAAAAACCCACTGCATTGGGTAAAGCAAGTGGGATAACTTCTATTAAAACATCACCTAGAGCTCTTTGCTTCCATATTATGTCTGTGGATCTGTATAAGCTACCCAGTTTGTCTCCTGAAATTCATAAGTGGCTTTCATTTTTGCTTCTCTGTACCAATTTTTCACTTCCCCCTTTCCAACTAAAGCTATGGCTAACTGGCAAATAACTGGAATCCCAGGCAGAGTAACTTTAAATTACAAGAGTAACTTTAAATTGAATACTCAAACCTATTGGATCTTGTTGGGGGTGAGGGAAATCTTTTTTTTTTTATCAAAGTTTGTAATTCACATCTGTCCAATGACTTGAATTTATTCGGTGGAACAGTTTAAAGTTTAATATCAGATGTAACTAGTCCTTCTCCATCTGTAGTTGGATTGGTCTGAGGGCATGGTTTATTAATTACTTTAAAAAATATATTCCAACAGGGTCTGGATTTGGGATCTTGTCTGGAAATGAGACAACCTCATTAGAAAAAAAGATCTCTTGCTTCAGCAAGAGGAGGAGAAGGAGATTGAATCAAGAACAGGAAGATGGGACAATTAAATAGAAAGGAGAATTGGAAGAAAAGATGGATATGAATGAGAGGAAATAGAATAAGTATTGGGATGATACTGATTAGAGGAAGAAGAAGGTTATGAAAATGTAGAGGAAAGAGAAGAAATTGGAGAAAAAAAGAAGAGGTAATGGAGGGATTAATATTGAGAGGATAAGAAAGAAATGAGATAGAAGAGGAAGGGGAGAAATTGTTCAACAAAGAGAAGTAGGATAAGGATGAGGGGAAATCGGAGGAGGAGGAGAAAAAGAGAAATTAGAACGAGGAGGAGAGGGAAAAGAATGAGAGTGAGGAAATTTAGGACAAAGAAGAGAAGAAGATTGAGAGTTTAAGAGATGGAAAAGGAGAAGGAAGAATTAGTATTAAGTTAGGATAACTTTCAGCAGGAGGAGGAGAAAGGGTTAGGGGGTTTCTTTAGCATTAGGGAGGTTTTAGTAGGATTTAGATTATGACCTAGATTTGTAGATGAGATGGATCTCCCAAAACTTCAAAATTACATAATGCTCTTTCCTAATTTCTATTACTGATGATCCATTCTGAAATAGATAAACTGATGTAAAATTGTTTTTTCCCACCATTATTAAATCCACTCACTACTATTTATTGGAGAATGGAAAGCATAAATATTGTTTAGGTCTTGTGTTCTGGTTGATATGTTGCTTGGTTAATTATAGCTTGTCTTCTTTAAATTAAGCCACCTACTCCAGCTCTCAAGAGCAAGATTAACATTTTTGTCATTTTTTTCTTTTCTGCATAAGCATATTATAAAGATAAGCTATAGTCATTCTCTTTTACACTGTGACTCATTAAGAAATAAATGTGGATATATGGTGGATAAAGTTATTTCATATAATGATCATTAGACAATAAAGGAAAATTACTCCTGCTTGCTAAAATAAGCTTTATGAAAGTATGATATGAAATCTACAACAGAACAACTACAAAATATTGAATTGGAAAATTCTGATTTGAATTCATAGGACTTCCAAATCTAAAGTGAAATTTTATAGTAAATATCAGGTCATATATTAATCTATAAAGGGTAAGTATTACTGATTTGGGGAATTTACAAATTTCTGCTATAGTTTTTCCTCATATTGTTGTTAGATGAAACAATATTTCTGACAATCTATATATGGCAAAAAAAACTCATCTACTCAACTTATGCAAGATGGAGGGACAGAAATTTTGCTTCCTTTCTTCTTAGTCTCACATTTGAAATATGGACTTCATTTATCTTTCAGCTAGTCATTACCCTTTTCCTTCCAGTGGGTTACTGGAAGGACCAGTGACCCTTTCTCTATTGGGCCCCCTATTTCTGAGCATAGAATAAAACGATGGGAAATATACAATGATTTGATGTGGAAGGCTCATTAATATTAGATTCTCACTACTGTTTTGAATTCAAATTTTGCCTAGAGGAAAATAGAAACTAGATTCATACTTAGTCCACTTTGGGAAATTATCTTTATAAAATATAGACTCCTTAAGGTTTTTTCTGGTTCTCATTCCTTTTCATCAATATTCTCTATAGCAACTCCCTATTCACAAATTATGAACAGACAAATCAGAACCAATAACTAATCAAAAATCATTTTTATCTAGTTTCCCTTTTGGTGACAATTGAGCAGAAATACAAACATTATAAAGAATGGAAAAACTTTGAATAACTATACGGGCCTGGATTGGAATGGGGAGGAGAAACACATATTTCATCATTTGTTTTTAGTTTCTCTGAAAAATAAAATTTCTATATATCTGAACATTACTAGATATAGTCTCAGATTAGTCTATTGAAGTTTGGACAAATGGTGGTGACTAATAGAGTTCCTGTCACTGGTAGCTATACTAGGTGTCTTCTATTTCAATCTCACATTTGTTTTTTTCAAATCCTGCAGGAATATACTGCACTTCCATCTCTCCCATTCTCTTCTTCATTCACCCATTTTCTTTCTGCACTTCTCATCTCTTTAAGAATAGCCTTCCAGGGCAAAGGTAAGGTAATGCTCTACATCTCCCAAAAGCTTTTGTTCTGCCAAGAGAAACTAGTTACTAATATCCTGTTATTTTATACAGAATCAGAAATCTGGTTTCTTGTTCATTTGCATCAAATGATTTCTACTTAGTAAATTTTCTTGAATAATAACTACATTACATGGAATCCTAAAATATTACAAGAGATCTTGGAGATCATTATTTCCAATCCCTCCATTTTTTTAGATAATCAAATTGAGCCCTACATCATAGATGAAATAATTTTGTTGGATGAGTATTTGTTAAAGAAACGGTAAATATTTAGAGAGAAAAATCTACTATTGTTTTTAATAATTTATCACAAAATTATTAGGATGGTTCTTATTCCCCAAAGATCTGGAAATTAAACATATGCCTTGAATTTACTTCTCTGTGAACATGTATGTATCTATCTCCATGCAAAAATAATGTTTGCTCCTTGAGGGCAGGATTTTACTTATTTTCTTTCTTTCTTTTTGTTGACTTTGCATTCTCAGTGTTTAGCACAATCTCTTGGACATAATAGATAAATAAATCAATAAATGAAACAATAAATGAATCAAGTTAATATGCAAATTTCCCATCACCTAATATATTTCTGACCACTGACACTATTACTTTAATAAATGATTGTTAACTAGAAAACAAAAGTACCAAATGGCTACAAATGAATTCCATCCTGTAATATTCAAATAAAGAGGTTATTTTCCCTAGAGACATTATATCAGTAATGAGGTTGCTGACTCAATTATAGAATGAGGAAAAACAGCCTCCCCCTACAAATAAAAGATGGAAAATAAACAAACAACCACAATCTTCACTCTAAATTAAGATTTTTAGAGGAACTCATTTTAGATTATGTTCCTACTAATTTAATCTTTTTAGTCTTGTAAATTGAGAAGAAATGTTGTAATATTTTAAATAGTTCTTTAAAAAAAACAAAAGGAGTTGCCTTCTTCCATTGAAAGATCTAAAAACTTTAAATAGTGATCAGTCAAGGACTAATAGTGGACAGTAAGAAGATTTTCTTTATAGATTAAAATATGTATCTTAGAGAATGCCAATTACTTCATTTTGTAGATTTTGATTACTTCATAGAATTACTGCAACTTGTGACTATAGTAGCATCATAATAAAAGCTACAATTGACATTTATTTACAGTAATTTAATATTTGTAAAGTTCTTTTTACATATTTTTATTTGATCCCCAAACTCTATGAGATAATTTTCATACTTTCTATAATTTTTTTCAGATAAAGAAACTGATGAAAGAAGTAAAGAGATAGAGTCAAGGATTTAGTAAATAGCTGAGATAAAATTAAAATGCTGGCATTCCTCATTTCATTTTATTGTTCTTTCCACTCCTAATAGATTAATTAGTATAAATTTATTGCCTGCCTATTATGTGCCAAATATTTTCCCCATGACTTTGGGGATGCAAAGACAAAAAACACTATGTAATCTACAAGGAGGATACTATGTATATATGAAGAATTAATATATCAATAAAAACATAAGATAGTTAAAATATGGTAGTTAGGATGATTAGAAACTGAGAAGATAAGCAAAGATTTCAAGTTGAAGATTATACTTGTCTGATGGGTGGTGGGGAGGGAGTTACAGAGAATTCCACGAGGAGGGAAAACATTCTAAGCATGTAAAATGGCTATTTCAAAAGGTATGAAGATAGAAGGTGGTGTTCCATGTGTTTTAAAAAATGGTTTTGGGTGGATTGTAGGGTTTGAAAAGGATGATACATAGAAAGATGGCTTAGGACCAATTTGTTAAAGACTTTAAAAGTCAGATTGATGCATTTACATTTTGTTCTTAGAGGTACTAGAAAGCCACAGGAGTTTATTGAGTGGGCCAATGACACAGTGAGACTTGTGTTTACTGAAAATCATGTTGGTGACTTTTTAAAGGATGTATTAAATTAGTGAAAGAATTAAAGGAATACATTGCAACAGTCTAAATGAGAATTGGTCCAGTCCTGAACTTAGGTAGTAGCTGTGAATAGAGAAAAGAATTTGAATATGAGATGTTGTAGAGGTAACTGTCCTATCTTTAGGACAAGTGACTAGATACGTGGGGTAAGGGAGTGTCAAGAATCATGGATAATATCAAAACCACACATCTGGGAGAACTGAAGAATTGTGTATGCTTTAAAGAAAAAGAAAAGTTTGGTAGAGAAGTAGGCTTGGGAGGGGAAAATAATAAGTTCTGTTTTGACAAGCTGAGTGAGATAAATTTGGAACATCTGGTTTAAAATATCTCAGGCAATTGATGATTTAGAACTGAAGAATAGAAGAAAATTTAGATTGCATATACAGACATGAGTAATTTGCACAGAAATGAAAGTAAATCCATGAAAATTGATGAGATCACTGAGAGAGGGAGAGAAACAGAGACAGAGACAGACAGACAAACAGAAAGACAGACAGACAAAAAGGCAGAGACAGAGAGACAGAGCTGGAGACAGAGATGGAGAGAGAAAGAAAGAGAGAAAGGCACAGAGAGAAAGTAATGAGAGAAAGGGGATAAATTCCTGGGTGACTTCAAGGTTAAGGGTGAATAATATGGTTATTGAGTTATCAGTGAAATTTGAGGACTGGTCAGAAAACATAGAAAAACCAGGAGATATCAATGTTACGAAAATCTGAAAAGGAATGAGTATACATTTAGCTCAGAATCATGCTTCATTCCATATTTATTTGAAAAAAGAATCAAATTTATATTATCAAGAGATGAAAATACAAAAGGAACTCCAAAAATATTCCATTTATGTATTTATGTACTTCATACAAAGCATTCACATCTTGTATTATTATAAAAAATGAACACATAACAAAGCAATACATTATCTTCTCTAAACAGATAATTCCCCTGAAAACATATGAGGTTTCAAATCCTTTGAAAACTTCAGTCAAGTCTCAAATTAACCTTTTCTTCATTATGAGAAGCTGTGTGTCATCACCAAGTCTCTTGAGCTTTTTTCATCACTCACAGCTCTCTCTCTCTCTCTCTCTCTCTCTCTCTCTCTCTGTCTGTCTGTCTCTCTCTCTCTCTTCTCTCTCTCTCTGTTATATTCACAATACACTCAAATCTCATTTTTTTATCTCCTGATTTTACAAATCCTCATTAAACATGATTCAGAAGAATTATAATGACCAACAATCCAAAGAGTAATGGACAAATATGTAGGGCTTCTAAGTAGACTGCCACATACTTTATTGACATTTAATAGACTTCTATTTGTTAAAACATTCTAAAAAATTTTATGTAGATATTTTGTGTTGTGTGTGTGTGTATGTGTGTGTGTGTGACAGAGAGAGAGAGAGAGAGAGAGAGAGAGAGAGAGAGAGAGAGAGAGAGAGATTGAATGGTTATGTATCAATTATCCTTGAAATCAATAATTACAGTTCAAAAATAAGAGACAGAGAACATGGAAATTGGTGAGGAGAGGACTAGCATTTACAGGTATAATACTTACATCTTTATCAACAACTTATTTATGTATTATCCAAGAAGAACATGGTACTGTAGTACTCTGTCTCAGCACCAATTCTCATTGATATTCACACACTTAAGAATATTGGTCATATCACTTTTGAATGCAGGCAAAGTATTTTAAACATTTCAATATAATGCTTCAATAGGTTTCATAACACCACCCAATGCAGTCCTGTTTATTTACTCTTCATTTATCTGACATTTGAGTGGATGTGGTCACTGATGTACAGAAGTGTTCCTTTGACAGCGAGATCTCTCATGGCCTTTATCCATAAATAGAATCCTACAGAGGGAGTTTATGAAATATGTCTCGCTACCTTTCACCTATAGGAAGAGTCAACATAAAAGGAAAGAAGATCAATTATAAAACTATTAAAAATATAGTGATTTTTTTATGACCAGCTTGAACCCAAAGAATAAATATTAAAAGGCATCTCCCTTTCTTCTCTGCAGAGGTGATGATAGAGTATAGCTGCTTTTCACTACAGATTATTTTTTGACTAGTTGGTTAGTTTTATTAAACTTCTTATCCTCCTCTGCTATTTTTAAAAAGAAAGGCTCTACAGGAAGGATTAAGAGAAAGTCTACATTGGGAAATGTAGGTGTTGCAAAAACAAAACATATTGACATTCAATTAATTTTTTAAAAAGTGAAAAAATTTAAAATGAAAAGCAAGGCAGTGAAAATTAGAAGAGGTAGACTCTGGGGCATTTCCTCCTACAGAAGACTGAATTAGTTGGGAATGCCAAGACACTGGACTCAGGGTAAACCCTACCCCCCCAATCTCTTAGAAGTATCAAGTGAAACACACTGCCACATAGAGCATGGGAAAAAAAGTCACAATCTGTACTGTGTGCATCACCTCTATCAAAAAATGGGATTTACATGAACTGATGCTGAGCAAGATGAGAAGAACCAGAAAAACATTGTACACCCTAACAGCAACATGGGGGTGATGATCAAATTTGATGGGCTTGCTCATTCCATCAGTGCAACAACCAGGGATAATTTGGGGCTTTTTGCAATGGAGAATACCATCTGTATCCAGAGAAAGAATTGTGGAGTTTGAACAAAGACCAAAGATTATTACATTCAATTTGGAAAGAAAAAACATTATCTTATTATGATTTTGCTATCTCTTATACTTTATTTTTCTTCCTTAAGGATATGATTTCTTTCTCATCATATTCAACTGAATCAATGTAAAGATTAACAGAGTTCCTTCTGTGGGAGGTGGGGGAAGGGAAGCAGGAATGAGGGGGAAATTGTAAAACTCAAAATAAATGAAATCTTTCTAAAAATAACAAAAAAAGAAAAAAAGGAAATTAGAAGAGAGATAAATAGGGGAAAAACTTTCAGCCAATGT
This sequence comes from Macrotis lagotis, assembly GCF_037893015.1. Taxonomy (NCBI): domain Eukaryota; kingdom Metazoa; phylum Chordata; class Mammalia; order Peramelemorphia; family Peramelidae; genus Macrotis; species Macrotis lagotis. The sequence goes on from NC_133659.1 coordinate 86,378,822, forward strand.
TTCTTTTAAAGATATCATTCCTATGATATATAGATCACTCATTCAAACTTATAAAAAATAAGAGCAAGTCCCCATGTGATAAATGCTTACCAGATATAAAATGACAGTTTTTAGATGAAGAAATCTAAGTCAATAAATAACCATCTAAAAATTCTATAAATCACAAACAATTAGAGAAACACACATTAAAACAATTCTGAGGGGCTTCTTCATATCCATCAGAGATAAAGTTGATAAAAAGGAAAATGACATATGCTGGAAGTGATATGGAATTAGTTAAATAAATGTGTTCTTAGTAGAACATTCACCACTAGCTTCGATGATGCAGACATTCTGGAAAGTAGTTTGAAAATATAACCCCAAAACTATTACTCTGTGCATATAGATTATATAATCCATGAATTGATTATATGCATAACCTACTGACACTATTACAGAATCTATATCTCAAATATTATCAAAGATAGAGGAAAAATACCCATGTGTACACAAACATTTGTAGCAACTCTTTCTATAGTAAAGAGAATTTAAAACTGTAAGATGTGTCCAACATTTGGGGGAAATAGATGAACAATGTTATAGGGATGAGATTTAATATTATTATAATGTAAGAAATGATGAAGGGGATGGTTTCAGAGAAACCTGGGAAGATTTATATGAACTATTGTAGAGTAAAATGAGTAGAATCAGGAGAACAATTTGTACTATTAATAGTATTGTAAAGATAAATGACTCTAAAACATAGAAGTTCTGATCAACATAATTATCAACCAGAATCCTAGAAGATTCTATAAAATAAGCTAATGAAACCCATTTTCTGAAAGAGGTGATAGGGGAAAAAAGAGATGATTCAAATATATAATATATGTGAACATGACCAATAAGAGAATTTCTTTTGCATAGACTATGCATCTTCATAACAGGGGTTTTACTCATTACTTTTTCAATGAGAATGGGGGAATAGGAGGAAGAGAGACCATATATTTAATTAAAAGAAAGATAAAGATTACATGAATTTTTTTATAATTTGACCTTGCCTTATCCCCCAAAATATAACTTTGCATTAAAAGTTCAATATATTGAACTTTATTGTTTGAGAATTTGAGAATTGTGAAACTAAAAGTTATTTTAGATGAAATAATTTCCCTGTAGAGGCATGTGGTCTCTGAGCATGCAAGCATGCAAGCATGCAAGCATACAGAGATAATAAAATTTGAAGAATTCTAAAATGTCAAAAATACATCAATGATTACCTTCATTTGACTCAATTAAAGAGATAATTTTGGTTTCTAAAGAAAGAAGGAATTTATCTTTTACTGCACTAACAAGGCATGGAAAGTTCTGACATAAATAAGAGTTTCTCACACATAGATGTTCACATTTTGGAGCTGTTTTCAAGGTGACTAGTGTTCAGAAAGAAAGGTGATTTCTACACTAACAATGAAAAAGACATGCTGATTGTCATATGTACTGCATTCATTTTGTTGGTGACACCTGGAGCAAAGGGCATTTCCTAAGGATTAATGACCAGCTGTGAGAGTTATACCCTGAGGTGATGCCAAGGATCATTAACTCTTACTGGCCATTAATTCTCCTAAAAATGTATACTGTATAGAGGTCAAAAAAGGTTAAAAAAAGTTTTAACTTTTTTCTGTAGTTCTCTCAATTATAAAGTGACTGGGAAGCTAAGAAAAACTGTGAGAGGAAAGATAGTAGAATTTAAGAATTCTCATGATGGTAATGGAGAGAGCTGTTAATATAGTGAGCAAGTTGGCTTTTCTTGTGTGGATGTCATGGCTTTTTCCCTTCTGGGGGCATAAGTAATGAAAAGGAACATAAGTACAAGCTTTTAGCTCTTTGAAGATCATAAAGATATATGAAAAGATCCTCTATACCACACAAAATGAAACATTAGCCCTTGATACATAAATATTCTGTGATTTCATTGTTGAATTATTTGGAGTCACACAGATAGTTGTGTGTGAGGCAGAATTTCAATTCCTAACTAACTTTCAATTCAACATTTAATCAACTATTCTATTAAAATATGAAAAACTGAGAAACAACTGATATTTAACCAGGAGGAAATTCTCTAAATGAAAGATACCTTTAAAACATTTATGATATGATTACATATACAATTCTGGAATCAATCTCTTTCAAGCAAGAATTTTTTTTAACTTCTTTTATATCCTCATACAATGCAGACAGTTCTGGATACCTTGTAGAAACTCAACAAATAGCTTGATTCTTTCAGAACTTCTGTTAGTGTCTTTTATTGTTTACACAAAGTTCTAGCATTGCTCATAACTGCTTATAATATTTTAAAAATACAAAGCTTATAAAAGATCTATATAATTAGTGTTTTTCCCAGTCCTAACCCTTTACCATTCTTGGAAGGTATGATATAGCTATTATTCTGTCTTTTAAAAAGTTATCATTTTAGGGCAATGTCAGAAAACATCTATTTTCTTATTTTTTTGAATGAGTCTTCATAAACATTTTCTTGCATTACAAAAAGAAAATCTTTGGGGACATATTTTAACTAAATCAGAGATATGTTATATTGTTGATTATATAGAAAAAGTATACCCCAATTGAGTCTGTTCAAATTGCTTTGTAAGGTCTTTGAAGGCAGAGACCATTCTGTTTTGTCTTTGAATCATTAGAACAAATAAAATGGAATAATTTTGAATTTTGAAGTTTGAAAATTTGAATAACCTAATATCTTGAATATGACCAAGTCAATCATTACATTAATAGTTAAAATACTTGGGAGATTATAAAGTGAGGGAACATGTTTCTGCCATTTTATAGGAAGATGCTCTAGGTCATAGGAGCGAGATTTCCTTAATTTTACTGGATTCCTAATGGTCAAGAAGAGATATATCTCTAATTTCTAACTTTCTGCAGACTAGATGATGCTGATTCCTAAAGGAAATACCTCTCTTCCTGAGTTCTAAGTATTTTCCCTTTCTGTTAGATGAGAAAATCAATTTTTCTATTCAAAGGAATCCAGACTTCTGTCATTGTGAAGCGATCAGTAGTTACAGCCATAAATCTTTCCTCCCTGTCATTTTAGAAGAGCTACCACACTAACACCATAATGCCTGTCATTCCACAGACATGCTGTTTTGTATTTCTCAACAATTCCTCAATATCTGCCTTCCTAAAACCATCAACATTTCCAGTGCTGCTTCATAATGCATTTTTTAAAGTATTTTTTAGCCTTCACTTTTGTGGATTGGCCCTGTGTAGGTATTTGAAATATTCATCAGGCTTGTGGAACTGTTGTGTATTTCTCAGAAGGATAATGCTACTTGAGTCATGTTAGTTCTCTTCACTTTAGATTTTATAAGTTCTGAAAGTATCAGGAATTATTTACCTTTAAGCACAATGATGAGTTTTGCCATTGTCTCAGGGGGAAAATGTACAGATCTATTCTGGCTGAGATTTTTAGAAGAGATTGGCATTAATGGTGAAGATGTAAATGAATAAAGCTTAGAAAATTAATCTAGAAAATGGATCTTCATAAACCACTCTGAAAGTCAGCATATAGTCCATAGCTGTGTGGATCTATTTTGACATATAATCTTGAAAATCCTTTCAAATAATTCTAACATATCATCAAAGGTGCATTTAATGTTCTACGTGAAGAAGATGAAATGAAAATATATTAGTAAAGGTTCATATCAAAAGTTTGGTTGGGAACTTGTTAAATAAGCTAAATGTTTGCTTCTAACAAAGCACAGGTACACCAGGCTCAGGACGACCTTAAAGGGAATAACAAATGAAGTAAAGTGTAAATATTTAACAAGTTCCTTGTGACTTGAGAAATATTAATCATTTTGTTTTGATCTCTTAAAGGCAATGCAAGTCAGCATGTTTTAAACTTAGTTGTAGCATTAATGGCTTTCATTTATTTTGTGCTTTGTTCTTAGGCCACACCAATTTATCCTGGATAGAGCTTGTTTATGCATAATTGTTTACATATTGGCTCTCATATTAGAGAGTGGGATCGTTGAGCTCACTGTCTTTTATCTTTTTTGGGGTATCCCTGAAACATGATGTTCAACTGATTTTTACTTGTGTCTGCATCTCCAAGTCCCCATTTGGAATTTTTTTGGCAGAGATACTGGAGTGATTTGCCATTTCCTTTTCCAGCTCATTTTTCAGAGATGAGGAACTGAGGCAATTAATAAGTTGACTTTCAATCTTGAAGAAAGCCATGATTTCAAGTAAATGATGCCAAGATATATGATAATTTGGATTAAAGAGAGATTTTTTGAAAAGACACCATTTTCACTCTCTTCTATTACCATCTGTAGCAGTGACCTGATATAGTAGGAACGATATGATTGGTATTAGCCTAGATACAATGGGAGCTTTTGGTCTTTTACATGTAGGTGTTCTCCAAGTCACTGAAGTGATATAGTTGTATGGTATCATTAGGGATTTTGATTTAACATTCAATCAAAGTTTCCTAGCTGATTATTTTTGGTTTTTTGGCTCCTTATTCAAAAGTTCCACTCATATTAGATCATAGACCTCAGTTAAATTAAACTGATCTAATCCTTCTCAGTTTACCTCTGCAACCATATTCCCCCAGCAACCCAAAGACTTTCGGACTTTAGTTTTCCAGGAATAATATCACTGGATTTCTAGTTATCATTTATTGTCCAAACTATGGCAGTATTTGATCATTTTTGAACCTTCAACTTTTATTCTTGATTAATGAAAACATTCCTGGCAAATGCTTTTGTTCTGGTCTGTCTTTCATTGGTCTAAGAATTTCACCTCTAGAGACACTATATATCCTTGGTTAGCCATCCTTCTTAATCATGGCTAATTCAGAAAACCAACAAAATCAAACTGGGGTCATATTTTATTATTCATAGCTGAAGTAACCAGGTGACTTGGACCTGCTTTGAAAAGTCTAATTTTTTCCAAAATATATGCTTAGGGCTCTGCAGGATACTCAGCTAAGAGGATCGAGGTAGAATCTGGGGCAGATGGCAGCTTGCCTGGCAGTGGACTGCCAGTTCTATCCCAAGATCTAGCTAAGAGTTTTTTAACTGCAGTAATTTTAATATCCTCTATTGGATCTGGAATTACTGCAGCTGCTGGCATCAGACATACCCTCCAATGGATCCTCATTAATGTGTACTCATTACAATTACAGGGTCTGGAAAAGAGTTCTGTATTGTTATGAGTTAAGTGATTTGCCCAGGGTCACCCAGCTGCTAAGTATGTGAGGCCAGATTTGAATTCACGAAGAGAAATCTTCCTGAGTCCAGGTCCATCACTCTATCTGTTCTGGGATCTAACTGTCCCTAAACTTTAAAAATATTAATTGACTTTCATTGAGATAGCCCTGAGAGGTGTATCATAATTTTACAAGTGGAAAATACTGAAATTCAGAGAAAACAAAAGAGTTATTTGAGGTAATGTAACTACCAGTTTAAATAATGCCTCAGACATGTACTAACCATCTGACCTTGGGTAGGTCACTTAACCTCTGTTTACCTAGGAGGTAGTTATATGGCCAAGAGTCAGGAAGAACTGAGTTCAAACCTGGTGATCCTGGGTAGATCACTTACCTCTGTTTGCCTTAATTCACTGCAAAAGGAAATGGCAACCACTCCGATATCTTTGCTGAGAAAACTCCACATATCACATGGTTCGTGGAATCAGAGTCAGACATAATTAAACAGCAACAAAAGGATAGTAAATGGAAGATCTGGAATTCAGTGTGGTTTTTTTTAGACTTTAATTCCTGTGCTCTTATCATTGGAGAATATTCTTTTCTATACATATGTGTGTGTGTGTGTGTGTGTGTGTGTGTGTCTGTGTGTCTGTGTGTCTCTGTGTGTGTGTATGTATACCACATAATTAGATAAAACAAAATATTGGAGACAAAGTAAATCCATATATTTAGGGGAATGACTAGAAGATGGTATAATATAAAACTGAAAAACAATCTTATTATACAATTAGATAATGAATATGAGGGATCCAGGGAAACAAAAGAATATTTTTTAAATTGAGATACATTAAAAGAAACAGACCTAGAAAAACAATAGACATAATGACTACAATATTGTAACTTAGTAACTGAATTGATTATTCTTGTTTCTGAAGAGGAAACAAAACAAATATAATTCTATCCACTTGTCAAAGAGCTGAGGAATTACAGGAATAGAACATTGCTGACATTGTATCCTTTCCCAAATCTTAAATGAATATGTGTGTGTATTTTCACAGATCTGAAAAAGGAAGGAATATATGAAAAGTCCAATAGAATGTTCTGTAGCAAAGGTTTTTATTTAGGTTAAACAAACAAATGATGGATTTTGTTGTTGATATTATTGTTTTACATGAGCTTTCTTGTTTCCAAGGCATTCTTCTCCATTTACTTTATTATAGACCAGATTTTTTATTTGCATAACATTGAAATGGATGATTTCAGTGAACTTCTTTTTCCAAATACAATGTTCTGAAAGAATTCTACAGTCAACTTGAAAGATCTCTAGTAATTCCAGAAAAGAATAAAGAAAAAAATTCATTGACATAATTCAAGAAGGTTTTTCTTAATCACCATAATTTCAATGGACCTAATAAAATAATTTGAGAAGAAAGAATAGAAAGATTAAATTAAAGGAGGAAAGACATTTTTGGCACAGGTTATTTTTTTTTAAATTAGCTTTTCTTCCCACTGTAAAATGCAGATATAAATGTTAAAACCTTTTAAAATATTGCCTTTATGGAGTAGCTGGGTGGTACAGTGGATAGAGCACCAGCCCTGGAATCAAGAGCACCTGAGTTCAAATCCGGCCTCAGACACTTAATAATTACCTATGTGGCCTTGGGCTAGCCACTTAAACCAATTGCCTTGCAAAAACTAAAAAAATAAAATAAAATATTGTCTTTACTATTTTAAAACCTTTTAAAATATTGCTTTTATTATTTAAACCATACAAATTATTATGGGAATAAAATAGCATATATGAAATTAGGAAGTCTTCATGTAGTTATACTTTGGCATATCACTTTTTATCATAATTCACATGATATTGTCATATTCAGCTTAAATTAATCCTATGATTTTGTCTATGACTCAGTGAAGAAATTTTCTCTACTAATGTAGTTTGACAACTTTTGCAAAGTATAATTATAGAGAATTGGAAGCTGGGGATGAGAAGGGGGCTAACACTAATAAGTAAGTGATGTTCATGATCACACAACCAGTATGTTATCAGTGATATGACTTTTATTCAGGTTATCTTGGCTTTGAAGTCAACTTTTTTAATCCTAAATTGCTTTATTTTTAAAAGAACTAACTATAGTATATATGACACTGACTCTGAAGGTACATGAGACAGGGGTCAAAACTCAGTCCTAATACTGTCTCAGAAAGTTACATAGCCTTCCCACTCCAAGACCTCTATTTCCTCTTTTGTAAAATAAAGATATTGGACTAGATGGATACCTTGGACCATTCTATAACCAAGTGTACAGTCCTATGATCTACTTTTATGGAATCCCAAAGTTTCAATAGTAGTAACAGGGTCTTCTAGGAAACTCAAACTAAACATATCCTAAATAGATCTCATTTCAATCCTAAACCCATCCATTTTCTGAATTTGTTACATTTTTATCTAGATTATTTCAATAATTTTTAAATTATTCTCCCTTTCTTTATTATCTCCCCCCTTCATTCCATTCTCTGCTCAGTTGTCAAAGTCATTTTTCAAATTTGTAGGTCTGATCATGTCAATAATCTACAGTCATTCTCTATTAACTTCAGAGAAAATATAAATTCCTTTGTCATTTATTGCTCTTCACAATTTAACTCTTACTACCCTTTCCAATCTTCCAATATACTTTTTTATTTTTTATATTCTAACATCCAGCAATTCTGAAATTCTTGTTCCTTGAACATAATATTTCATCACCTCTCTCTGTAATTTCCCTGACTGACCCCAAAGATAAAATGCTTCCTTTTCTTACCTCTACCTTTTAATAATTCTGGATTCCTTGAATACATAGATAAAGAGTCATCTATTACCCAGACCTTTTTTCATCCCAAGTTATGTGAGACTCTCCCGAAATAACCTAACATCTATTCTCTATACATCTTGTATGTCTCTATTTTCTTTAAACGTATTGTCTTTCTCAATTGAATGTAAGTTTCCTGGAAGCCAGACCCTGTCTTTGATTTTTCTTTTATCCTGAGCACATAAGACAATGTCTGACACATAGAAAGTAGCTAATAAATACTTGTTGATTGGTTAGTTGATTCCCTAAAGTAGCATTCCCAACTTTCCACTCTCTCAAGTCTAATGTAGGAGTCATCCTTGACTCTTCATTATGTCTTAACCTCAAAATCTAATTATTTGCCAAGGCTCATCAACTTCACTCTACAAGGTTTCTTGCAACCATGCTATTATCTTGACTTACAAAGATTTTCTCCTTTTTTCTTTTTTTTCTATACTATTTCAGTAGCTCCTAATTATTTCACTTACATCCTGTCTCTCCCATTGCAATTCCTTACTCTGCATAGGTTTGTTGTTGCTGTTATTCTGTCGTTTCAGTCATATATGATTCTTCCTGATTCCACTTGGGGTTTTCTTGGCAAAAATACTAAAGTGGTTTGCCATTTCCTTCTCCAACTCATTTTATGGATGAGAAACTCAGACAAATGGGTTTCAGTGACTTGCCCAGAGTTGGTTGGTTATTATCCTTTGTTCTTGTAGAGAATCAAAATGACATTACTATATTATAACCAAGTTCTAGTGTGTCCAGTCGTTGCTGATCAGATCAATTTGATCTCAGAATGCTCTACCACAGGTCAGACACAGATAATCTATATGACTATTTGAGAAAGATTCTCTAAATTTATGCATCTCATGTTCCTTTTGTGCTACATCAATTCTGCCTTGCTCATAGAGTGAAGTCTCTTCTTTGATGCAAGTATAACATGCTGAACTGTCCTTTGCCAGTGTCTTCCATATCATGAAAAATATGAAAGAAATGGATCTTGACAGTGTCCTTGTATCACTTCCACTGATAACCATATGAGAAACTTATCTTGTGTGAGTTCTCCATAAAACAATTTTTTTAGGCAAGTGGATGTTTGGCATTGAAAAATGTGTCCAATCACCTGAGTTTGGATCTCTGCAGTAGAGTTTGAATGTTGGGAAGCTTAATTCAAGTTAGGACTATAGTGTCCTTGTTCTATCAGGTGAACTTTGGAATCTTACTAAGACAATACAAATGGAAATGATTCAGTTTGTACACATTGATAATGAGGATGACATATGCGTGGGCCAGAGCAAATTCAGTGTTTGGGAGGTTTCAAAGGAAAGTGTGGGAGAAAGGAGATATTAAAACTGAAGTTCTACAGACCTCATTGTTGCATGCCAAACCTACAAAGTATGGTCAGGAAACTGCCCAGGATCATGCAGATAGTAAGTGTCTGAGACTAGATTTGAACTCAGAAATATAAATCTTCTTTGATTTCAAGTTGGTACTATATCCACTGTGCCATGTACTTATGCAGCTACCAGACATTTATTTATAAAGTCATGGACTCAGAATTGGAAAGCACATCCAAGGACATGTAATTCAATTCCCTCATTTTTCAGATGAGGTAAAGGTAAAAAGTAAAAAGATTTGTCCAAGTTCATATAGGTAGTATTTGGTAGAACTGTGATTTGTAGACAAATCATCTGATTCCAAATCCAGTGTTATTGTTGCTGTTGTATTTCTTCCCCCACTCTCCCCTGATACTTTTAAAATACATCCTCCATAGACTGGTATTTAATGAGCTCTACTCTGCTTTTTCCAGGTACCTTTCAAGTTTAATTTCATTTCTCCAATTTAGACACTCTCAGTTCCATTCAAATTAGCTTGCTTACTATGTATTCTCTGTATGATATTCCATCTCACACTTTCTGGCCTTTGATTAAGTAGTTCTGAGATTCTGTACTTCTGTATCTAGGATAAATTCCTTCCTCATTTCTTCTGCCTCCTAGAACCTGTACCTTACTTCAAAACTCAGATCAGTTGCCCCTTTTTACATAAGATCTCTGCTTATTTTCCCAGGTATTGTCATTCATTTTAATAATTATTTCATCTGACTTTGTATATACTTTGTATTTATTTATTTATTTATTTATTTCTAAGGAGTAAATGGTCAGCAAACTATAGTCAGATGGCTAAGGCATTCTTGTTTTTATAGGGTCTGTGAGCAAGGAATGGATTATACATTTTAAATAAAGTTTATTTGCATTAAACAATAAAATTAAATAGATAAATCATATGTACTTCTCCACTATCACCTCCACTGTAACTTTTGCCCCCCAAAAGAATAAAGTCAGAGATTAAAAATTGTTTTTGTATTTTCAGTGTGTTTTGCATAATTCCTTATGCATAGTAACCACTTATTAATTTTTTAATTGAGTTTAATGAACTCAAATGAAAAAGTTAATGGGACTTTTTTCCCCCTTGTAATATTGCCTTCCTCTCAAAATAAAAAAAAGATGGTTCCTAAAGTGAATGTGTATACATCGAAAAATGATTTTTTTTCCTGTCTATACCTTCTAGTTCTATCTTCTATGTCCAAACAGGCTAAAATAAAGTCACTGTTTCAAATGTCAGCCCTTCATATACTTGGAGACATTTACTGTATCGTGGTTCCTCTTGTCTTTTCTTATGATTAAACACTCTGTCTTGTTTTAAACAATGCTTTTCTGGTATAAATTCAATTCTGCTCACTGTTTTGGTAGCCATTCTGTGGATGCTCGTAGCTTATCAATGCCCTTCTTTAAATGTAGTAGTCAATCTTGAACACCTCCACACATCCTTATTAGTCTCAAAGGTCCCACCAGGTAACTCACTCAGGCTTGGATCCACAATGACATGTGATGCTTTTTCATTTTTACTTGGACCACATATCAAATCTTTTGCAAAATCTTGTTTTTTTCACTGTCATAAAAACATACTCACTTGTATATTTGTAACCCTAGTTCAGATTTTCATTACCTCTCATCTGTATTTTAATAGCCTTTTGACTTCTTTCCAAGTCTCCCCTTGCCCCCAAATCCAATCCATTCTTCAAATCAGCTATTGAAACTCTATAAAGTCCATTGGCTCTCTATTACCTGCAGGATGAAATGTAAAATCCTCTCTTTGGCATTTCAAGTTCTTATTCTGACTGTTTCCTATCTTTCTAGTCTTCTTATACTTTATTCCTTTGCACTCTCTAGGTGCAGCTACACTGGTCTACTTTTTTCCCCCTCATACATAAAAGTATGCCTGTCTCCCAGACCTGAAATACTAAGTCCAACCCATCTCTGAGATTGCCTTACTTCTTTTAGTCTCAGATCCCTTTTGAGATTACCATCTATTCTGTATATATATCTTGTAAGCTCCTACTTATACAATGCCATATCTTCTTGAGTATAAACTCCTTGAAAGGACTGGGCATTTCTTTCTTTCTTTTTTTCTTCTCTTTGTATTCCCAGGTCTTAGTATAGTGCTTGACCATTAGTAAGCATTTGCTACGTTCTTGGTGACTGACTGGATGCCATATTACTTTTCATTTATGTTCAATATAAATGATGAAATAGGAAAATCAGTTCAATTCTACTCTATTCAATAACAAATAATACCTTTGATTATACTATTTTCACAATCTTGCTCTAAGATTCAGGGCAAAACAGTTCTTACCTTTGAAAAGTTTACAAAGTCCCCAATGACAAAGGGGCATAGATAAAAATATGGATAAATTAAAAAAGACTAATAGGAATCAAACGTAGTTTTAGTTCCTTCATCTGGAAAAAGGAAATGGCAAATTTCTCCAGCATTTTTGCTAAGAAGACTTCAAATGGAGTCAGGAAGAGCCAGATACAACTGAAAAAAACAAGCAATAAGAAATATTCCATTTTTCTATACTTAAATTCTGAAATTCCCCTTATCTGTCCTAACAGTAACTACTGCTTAACCCCATTGCCTTAAATAAATTTTAAAAATTAAAAAAAAATTAGTGACTACTGAGCTTGGCATCAGGAAGACTCATCTTCCAGATTTCAAATCCAGCCTCTGATGTTTATCACCTATGTGTCCCAGGGCAAGTCACTTAACTGTTTGCCTCTATTCCTCATCTATAAAATGAGCTGAAGAAGGAAATGACTTACTCTAGTATCTTTTTCAAGAAAACCCCAGATGATGTCATGAAGAGTGAGACAAAACTGAAAATGATTAAACAATAATTATAATTAAAGTATCTAAATACAGTTCTAAAAGTATTATAGGAAGATTTAAGAGGGGAGAATTCCTTCTTCTAAAGAGATTAAGAAAGTCTTCATTGAGGGGATGACACTTCCTCCAAGTCTTTAAGGAAATGACTAATTTCAAAAGGAGGGAGTATAGGTCAGAACTAGGGAATAGCTGGATATGTGTGCCAATACTTCTACTTACTCAGGATTATTTGAGACATGATAGAGTCTACAACAACTGTAGCCAATCAGCATCAAGATAAGAAAAGGTCATACAAACTGCCACCAGAAAGGACTGGAGCTTCAGAGAAATTAGCAGAGCCTAGTACAGGGGTGGGGAAGCTTTTTTCTTCCTAGGGCCATTTTGATATTTAGAACATCATTTGCAGACCCAACAAAATTATCAACTTAAAAATTAGCCTGCTATATTTGGTCAAATATTTAATTAATCCACCCCTAAAAAAGCTCCTAGATTTATTGAATTTGAATGCTACCTATGTTTGCCTTGGAAGCACCAGATCAAATGATTTCTTGAACTTTATACAGCCCTATGTGACACCTTTCCCCATCCCTCCCCTAGCTGATCAACTCTGATGGGTCTTCCATCTTATTTCATGATCTAGGGTTTGTCTTCTGACTTGAGTTATTACCTGAATGCTTAAATTTCCCCAGTTTTTCTCAAACCCTAGGATTTTGATTCTCTAGCAGTATGCTAGTCTGGGTCTTTGCTAATCATGGCTTATTCCAGTCCTTCTACCCCCCCCCCCCATCCTATATTCTTCACTCACCTGTCTGTTAACCTAAGCACTCTCATGTGCTGGCTGATCACAGGTCAATAATGGCAACTTGCAAATGCAAGGAGGTATGAACATGTATGACTAAACCAGGAAAGAGCTAGTTGGATAATTTGACAGGAATTTAAAAGGGGGATTATATTAAATGTTTAGAAGATAAGCTGGAACCAGCTTAAGGAAGCATTAAAAAAAACAGACTGAAGAGGTTTTTTGTGGTATTCTAGAAGCAACAGAGCCAATGAAAGTTTTTGAACAGGAGGTGACATAGTTAGACTTGTGCATTAGGAAGATTATTTTGGCAGTAAAATATGGATAAAATAAAAAAGACTAATAGGAATCAAAAGTAGCTTTAGTTCCTTCATCTGGAAAAGGAAATGGCAAAAGTGAAAGTGAAAAAGATGCAAATAATGGGTCAAATGTCACTCAGTTGTATGGATCATTGATCACTCTTTATGAAAAATCCCCGAGCAAGTTATTTTGATAATTCATTAAAAATATATATTTGACATTCATTTAAAGATATATATTTGATATTCATTTTAAAAATATAAAAACATATAAAAGATCATTTGATGACAAGTAAACAAATGGACCTAACATCCTGGCCTGGTTAGCATTTGGATTGCTAACCCAGAGACTCTCTAGAGGCATTGCAGTATAATGGAAGTTAAAAAGGCCTGAGTTCAATTCCTGCTCTCTTCCTACAGTGCTTTAGGCACTACAGGGGGTACAACACATGAAAATATAATTTGGAGATAAAGAAAATCCCTTATCTGTTCAGTCTCAATTTCTTCATCCATAAAATAAAGATACCACATACCTCCTGGGTTTGTTGTGACTATAAAATGAAATTAATATTACTAAGATGATATAAATGCTATGTATGTTGTCATTATTATTAATTACTAAAAACAGATCAGTAAAGGTTCTTCCCATAAAATAACACCTGAGTCAAGCTTTAAAATTTAAAGGAAGCTAAAAACTTCCTACAGACAGGCCAAGGAGGACAGATAGTATTCCAAGTATGCAAATGAATTGTAAATAATTCAAAGAAATTAAATTTCATTAAATGTCATCAGATTTTTAATGAAACTATTAAAAACATGATATCATGTCTCTAAATGGAGACAAAGAAACATAATAATAATTGACATTTTATTATACTTTGTTTGTAAAAGACATTATATTCATAATCTCTTGAGGCCTTCCAAATAGATCTTGAAATAGCTATTGTTCTCCTTATTTCATTGGATAGAAAAAAAAGAGAAATTTAAGGAAATTATGTGACTTTCTCAAGATCAAACTAATAAATATAAAAAGCTAGAGTTAAAATAAGGTTTTTGATGACTTCAAATTCCACAATTTTTTCAACTGTATGATACTTCATTAGCTCCTACTCTAATAGAGTTTATAGCCTAATTAGAGAAGATATAGCAAACTATGTAAATTCAATGGCAAATTGACTTTACACAGAGTTATTTCTACAGATCCAAGAAAGGGAGATGTTTTTGACTTGACTGGGGATTAATTTTTAGAATGTGCCCTGACATAATTTGCAATGTTTAGTAGGGTAGGGCCAACTTTTAAGTCTGGTCCTTTTCTTTCCTTAACTGACTTAGATGTCTAGATCTACCTAAAGTGGTCATTGTTTCCTTCTGTTGTTGATAGGATCAAGCGTAAACAGAGAAGCATAGGCATTTGAGGGCTATTGAATAGCAAAGGAATTTGTACACTCTCTGTGGGATGTTAAAATTGCTCAAGATTTTATTATAAAATATAGCAAAGTAAACAGGTTAGCAGACTTTCCCTCCAAAGGGTCAGAAGTACTTTAGACAAAATGAATAACAAAGGCCTAGTAGGCAGAGACAGAAAGAGGGAGATAGGTAGAGAGAAACAGGGATAAGGAACAGTCAGGCTGAGTTGACTGGACCAGAGAGAGAGAGAGGGTCAGCCTCAAGCATAGGTCCAACTCAGGTTTTATAGCCTTGCCCTTTATCTGAGCACTGGGAGCAAAAGGGGAACTCCCTTCCCCTTTAAGTGATGGGAATCAGGTAGAGGGTTGAAGACTAAGGAGATCAGGATACAAATTTATATTAAACAATGAAACAATGGGAGTCAATTTACATCTCCATATTGGGGAACCTCCACCCATTTAACAAGATTTAACATCATTTAAGATCACAGAATTTTGGTTCTGCTACATTCATAATTCTCTGCATCATTTCCCTGCATCATTCCCCCCCCCAAAAAAAAATTATTCAGGACCCAGATTCTTCTGGGCCTTTCAGAATCCATTTGGAAATTAATGAATTGTAGTGAGAATTTCATTGAGGCAGGGTCAAGAGAATGATTGACTGACACAGCTGACTGGCATCCAGCAGATGCTGATCTTGAAGATGTATAATATGTAACCTAGAAAAATGAAACTCAGAGGAAAAATTTTTGAGCAAGCAAAACCAGAAAGAGAGCTTCAATAGTTAGAAAAAACTAGAAGGTTCATAAAGAGCAAGAATTATACTTTATGATCCTAAGCCAGTATAAGAATACTTTTTTATAAGAATACTACTTTCAATATAACACAGATTTATTAATGCATGCTACATTAAGTTGTAACCAAAACTCAATAATAGTATAAACAAATGTACTGAATAAACATTTTAAAACTGTACATGTCCAATAAGTAATCTGTAACAAAATTTTTTATTTTAACTTTGATCATATTTAGAATGAACAAAAGGTCTAGTTGAAGAATGACTCCTTTAAAGCAGTAAAAAAAAAATTAGACCAGTAGGCATTATCCTAATATAAGCATCCATACTGATATTTCTTTTCCCTAAAGGGAACTTGTGTTAGTCATATCCTATGTTAAAAGGCCAAGACAAAATACTTGCCACTTATGAAAGATTTAGAAGGTAGAGCTCCAATGGCTCACTCTCATACTTAACTGTGGTATCCTCGGCATGATTATGGCAATTTGCTATTAAAGAGTGGAGAGGGACATGAAGACATGTTCCCTTATGTTTTCAATGTCCTTTACAGGGTAGAGGTTCCAGATAATCTTTTCCCAATGAACCAGATTTCAGGTTTGCCGGTTTAGTGCTTCCTTTAAAACAATCCTATCTCACCTGAGGCTGAGATCATTCTCAATGGCTACTCACTCTATCTGCAACATTAAGGTCAAACCTCATAAGTTTAATGACTTCATTGGCCTGTTGTTGTCTTTCTATTTTTAACATACCTGATATCAGATAGATCAATTATCAATATATTGTTATATAGCAATCATCTATAAGCAGAGCTTCAGGTGACTTGAGCACCCCCAGTAGAATCAAGAGTGTGCCAGGCTGTAATTTGGTATGAGATCCAGAGGAAAATTAAAATTCAATTGTTACTCATGTACCTCAGGACAGTGCTGTAAATGAAATACAATAAAACGAATTTGAGATGTAAAGATATAATAATTCTAATTCACATTTAGAACTGAATTTTTTATAAAAGCAACTTTTTTGCAATGAACTCATTTAGTTATTAACTATGTTTAAAATAACTAAACATCTCCTTTGGATAGGAGATTGCCGCAGAGAAATCTCAGATTATCACATTTTATCTTCCTCATATTACATGGGTGCCTTTCCTTCAAAAAAAACCACAGTCTTGGAATATATATATGTCCAAAATAGTCCCAGTTTACATATTTAGCTAGAAACTTCTATATAAAAACTTGTTTAACTGCTAGCCATATTCAATATAGAAATAATTACTTTCATAATTCTTTAAAACCATTAGAACTTCTTAGGTGATGTCAAATTTCCAACATGTGTCATTAATTCCAATGCAATAAAACAATAGTAAGAATAACCAGGTATTTAAGTCAATTAACACATGAATTTTTAAATTTTTACAGAATACTATTTCCATCATTATATTATATACTATTTGGTAATATTTGGAATCCTAGTGGTGGTCTTGGTTTTGATAATTCCCTTATTACCCCTTCAAAGCAATCACATGTTAATTCTAGGCTTTAATACTCTTACAGTATTTGAATAGTTTATGTTCTTAAGAGACAGCCAAATTACAAGTTTGCAAAAGCATATCACATAACTGATAAACCTAATGAAAAAAACGAAAATGAGAATTCCCAAGCATTCAATCTTATAATTTTTTTTTAAAACCCAATTGACTCTTATTCATGCCATGAATGCTAAGCAATGTTACAAGGTTTCAAATTGACACATGTTGACCATAATTTTCTTAGGCTACAAGTGGAATAACAATGAAGTTTTATCCTCTGGAATCTTACCAATTACCCATAGGTGGATGGCATTCATACAAATGCGAACCCTGATGCAAAATTTTGGGGAGATCTTACCTATCAGTGGTGTAATCCAGCTGAGACATAGGTTAAGACTCTTTGTCTTAAAAAGGGTGAATAATCTTTTCAACCCCCCCCCCCCCCAGCCATCTCCAGAGGGCAGGGGGCTATAGGGAAGGACACAGTGTCTTACTCTATTTCTCTTTTCACACAGAGAGAGACAGAGACAGAGAGGCAGACAGAGAGAGACACAGAGTTAGAGAGAGAGAGATAAGCACAGGTTGAGCCATAGGTGAGCAGCTGTCCTCCAAGAGTGAGGGAGACAACGAACCAAGCCAACTAGATCTATAAACACCTCCCTAGCTTACTGCACAGTTTGCCAGTCTCCCTAGAGGGAAAAGGACACTCACTAGTTGGAATTTTAGTGGGGCAAAACCTTTACAAAGTGACCCCTCAGAGGTCCAAGAAAGAGCTGTAGCACTCCACTCAAAAGTAGGGGTGCCTAGTCACAGCAGGCCCTTCAGGGGCCATGCCCAACAAAACCATGTCCAATACAGTGATGAATCACTCAAAAGCTCAGGTGTTTTGCTAATGCTAACATAGTTATCTTCTATCAAGTCTAATTCCTTCCAATGAGATCACATACAACCTGGGGTGGGGTGTCTTTGGTACAGAATAAGTTTTCTCCATGTTTTAGTTCTAACAGTTACTTCCTAGACTTCTAGATAAACAAATAACACACTAATTGGAATTTTGTCAAAAATCCTTCTATTCTTATATTTGATACCTTTCAAATATACAAGCCACTAACTGCAGTGGGCTCAAAACCCCACAGCAATCCCTCTATCAGGGATGCTCATTGAGCTAAAGTGAATCCCGAGTCCAGGTACCTTTGTAAGCCCCCAAAATACACACTCTCACAGTATCAACGTTCTCCCACATTAACCCTGGGGGAAAGAGAAGGGACAAAAAGGAAGGATGGCTAGAAAGGTCCAATTTAATTTTCCTATTTTACTAGAAATCTTGGGTCTGGGAAAAGGGTGCTTCTCACCCCTTTGAGGTTCTAGGACCAAGACTTAATATATCCCTTTGTGTCACCAGAATGTTGTCAATGGGATCAAAGATAACCAGATAAGCATAGGAATTTGAGGGCCACTGAAAAGCAAAGGAATTTGCACACTCTCTCTGGGATGTTAAAACTGCTCAGGATTTTATTCTAAAATACAGCAAAGTAAACAGGTTAAACAATTTTTGCTCCAGAAGAGTCAGAAGCACTTAAGGCAGAATGAGAAGGAGGGAGGGAGGGGGAGAGAGAGAGAGAGAGAGAGAGAGAGAGAGAGAGAGAGAGAGATAAGGAAGAGTCAGACAGAGTTTACTGGGCCAGAAGAGAGGCAGCTTCGACTGGATGTCCAACTTAGGTTTTATTGTTTTGCCCCTTATCTGAGCACTGAGGGCAAAAGGGGAACCCCCCCCCCAAGTGACTGGAATCAGGTAGGGGGTTGAAGACTGAGGAGGTCAGGATCCAAATTTCACATTAAACAATGAAACAATGGGAGTCAATTTACATCTCAAGAGTTGGGGGGGGGGCACCAACCATTTAACATTTAAGATTACATAATTTTGCTTCTGCTGCATCCATGATTTTCTGCATCATTTCCCTGCATCATTACTGCTGCTTTGCCTCCAAGGCTTTGGATGGTACAGTCCTTTGTTGAGTTGTTATTATTTCCTTCTTATGTTCTTTTTTAAATTCTTTTTATTTTATTTTAGGTAATGGGGTTAAGTGACCTGCCCAAGGCTGGATTTGAACTCAGGTCCTCCTGACTCCAGGGCCCATGCTCTATCCAATGTGCCACCTAGATGCCCCATTTCCTTCTAATATTTCTCAAGAATCTAGGGTGGCTTGGTGGCGCAATGAATAGAGCACCAGTCCTGGAGTCAGGAGGACCTGAATTCAAATCCAACTTCAGATACTTAATAATTACCTAGCTGTGTGACCTTGGGCAAGTCACTTAACCCCAATGCCTTGCAACCCTCCCAAAACAACCAAAAAATATTTCTCAAGAATCTGATCTATAAATGGAAAGTTTTTGTTTTGTTTGCATATTTTCATATATTTTTGGGTAATGATTAAAAAGTAGTATAGATAAATAGAGATACTATTATATGTATATACACATAAATATAGATTATATATATACTATATATATATATATGCATGCATATTCATTTTCTCTTTAAGGAAATGAATCCCTTGTTCCTTTGTTTCTCTAGATGTCCTTGGAGAAAACAATGACAAAACTCATAAAGCTCAGTCCCAACAGTTAAAAAAATGTTATTGATGGTTTATTTTTCCAAATACATGTTATGGAAGTTTTTCAACATTCAGCCATATGCCTCTGTATATTTTGTTACAAATTTCCTTCCACCCCCCCCTTCCCACCCTCTCCCCTCAGCAATGAACAATCAAGTTAATATTGTACATACACATTTATGTTAAGTATGTTTACAGATTAGTCATTTTTGGTATGAGGAATAAGGATTTAGGGAAAGAAATACATGAGATATATTTTAAAAAATGGATGTAGGGGCAGCTAGGTGGCTTAGTGGATAGAGCACCAGCCCTGGAGTCAGGAGTACCTTAGGTTCATATCCAGCTTTAGACGCTCTTAGCTGTGGGGCTTTGGGCAAGCCACTTAACCCCATTGCCTTGCAAAAAACCCCGCCAAAACTAAAAAAAAGTGAATGCGATGTTTATCAGATTCTGAAGGGTTCTTTTTATTTTATTTTGTTTTTCTTCTTCTGGATGGGGATAGTATTGTCCATGGCTGGTCTAATAGGTTAGCTCTTTGTAGTCCCATCATTTAATGTTCATTTGTAGCATATCAATGTCCCAATAAGTGGAATAAGAGTTCTTAAAAGATTGTAAGTGGTACAGTGTTATGCAGTGACTTGGAATTAGGAAGATTTAAGTTCAAAAGTGGTCTAAGACAATTAGTAGCTATGTGATCCTGGGCATAACTCTCAGACTCTTGGCTACCTTAGTTTTCTAATCTGTAAAACAGGAGTGATAATAGTTAATTATTGTGAATGTAAAATGAAATTATATTTGTAAAGTGCTTTGTGCACCTAAAAATTCCACATATATGCTAGCAAGTTATTATTATGACTATGTAGGGACAAATTCCATTCTGATTCCACATCTGCCATTGTATTTCTTTCAAAGTCCACATACATTTTTACTTGCCTTAGAGCATTTATCAGGACTTGAGTCTGAGGAACACATGAATTAAAACCATTTTTACATGACCCAAACTGTATGGAAGTAGAAGAACTAAGGCAGTAGAAGAAATTGTAATATTAGAGAGTATTGTATCCACCAAACAGGTAAAATGGACTTTTTATATTCCAAGATGTTTTATTAATGATTAAATCTGCAAGTCTGATATCACTATTTCTCTCATAGCATTTTCTCATATACTAGATTAATTTTAACAAATGTTCTGAAGCAGTAAAGCATTGCAAAAATTCATTATTCTGTCTAGTAATAAGATCTGTAATATTTGATTTGTAAGATAAGTATTTGCTTTCACAGAATCTGAGTCAGGGACAAAAAAAAGTACTTACTTGATAATGGGACTTCTGTCAAAACTCATCAAATATTCTTTGATTCCATGAATTCCCAATTCATGTAACTTTCTTCTAGACTGATTAATAGAAAATCATTCAGCTGAATTATTTTTGTTACTTTTAGTTTCAATGCCATTTTCAATACATGTAAGCTAAATTGTATATCAAAAAGGAACTAGTAAGACACTATAATCATAGGTCTGTTATTTACATAAAAAAATATGCAGATTTGTTTGAATTTGAGAAATCAGTTACAAATCCTGGAATATTAGGAAATGTTCATAGTCATCTGAAATAAACTTTTACTAGTTTCTACTGTTAAATATTCCAGCCCCATAGTCTTTATCTACCTATCTTTCTATAAATAAAAAGTCAAGAACACTAACAGATCAATACAACTATTTACAAACCTGTCAGTGTATATGAAGGTGAAAGAATTAACTGAAATCACTCAGCTACACTTTTAGGAATTACTTTCAATAGTGAAAACACCACATCTTCTAATGGGAAGTTTTCCAAATGCATGGGTTCACTATATTTAACTCCAATATTTTCCTTGAGCCCTAGCAGTAGCAGGATGTCAGATAGAAACAGAAGCAAAAACATGTCATATAGAATTTATTTCAGCAATTTAAAATGATTCTCTTGTACATACATTGATATCAGTATACTGTGTTGCTGCAAGGGAAATGTGTTTCTATTTTTACAAAATAATAAAAACATTTTTTTTAAAAGGAAAATAACACATGGATAAAATAAGTAGTACTGCTTCTGGAAAGAACATGTCAATGGATAGGTGTATTGTTCTACTCATAATCTTTTGGCTTTGCATACTAATACAACTTCCCTAACCACATCTGCCATGTGTTTATTGTTTTCCTCATTATGATATAAACTCCTGGCAGATAGGGAATGCCTTAACTTCATTTTTTTTGTATTATCAATACTTAGCACAAAGTGTTGCATATAGTGAAGACTTAATAAATGTTTTTTTATTTATTATTTCATAATTAGGTAGGTGGCAATGACAAAGGGGTTGGTTGCTACTTTATTAAGTGTGACAGCAATGCTGTATGAAGGAGCAATAGAAAGGTGATGAGAAGAAGGGACTTAGGGAGACTCTCTTAAATGATAATAATGTTATTGTTCATTTCCACTGTTGGCTTCTATGGCCATAGTATCATAAATCTGGAAAGAATTTTAGTAACCATTTAAGTTCAAAGAAGGAAATAAGCACAAGTAAGTTAAATAATTTTTCCAAAGTTGGGCAGTCTATAAGTATCAGATTCTTCTCTTATCTTCATCAACAATCTATAAAAAACTTCATTGAAAATGAATCATTTTTAATAATAGGAAAATACTTAGATAATAAAAAAACTTTGAGTAAAATTTTCTTCTAAGTTTACAATGAAAGGAGCAATTTCCAACTTGCAAAGATTTGAAATTATCATTTAAATATGTAATTACAACTAGTATATTAGAACTGATGGAGAAATACTTGTAGAAACATGTTAGCAGATATAGCTAGAGACACATAGCTGTGATTCACTGGGTTGGTAGGAAAACAATTTCCCTAGTTCTGAAGAAAATTGAATGAATTTTTAAAAACAAATTTGTTGCTAATGTGAAACTTTCATGTTCCATAAAGAATATTTCTCATCAAATACTAAAAAAGTTAATAATATTCTGTGCTTTTGGTAACCTTTTATATATAGATTCATTTAATTTTAGTCAAGTTTCAGGAACAAGTATTGTTTTGACAAAGAGAGAGTCCTCTTCACTAATTCATTTAGAAAAGAGGATATTTGCGTGAAAAAAAATCTTTGTGAGGATATTTTTAATGTCATTTATTTAATGTTAAAAGGTTTGTAAAGCACTTTTCTTATATTATTGCATTTGAGACTCACAATGACTACAGTGAAGTAGATAATGGAGTTACTATTTGCTATATTTTAGAGAGGAAACTGATAGACTGTTAGAAACTTGTCCAAAGTCATACAGTGTCAGAGGCAAGATTCAAAAACTAGATATTTGTGATTGCAAATTCTATATTCTTTATATATTTATGAAGATTTAAATAAAATTTATTATTCTTTCTCTGAAAGAATGTTCTTCAAATGGATCAAATAGTTGTCACAATATATTTTAGTAATTTTAAATAATTAGTCATACTTTTCTTAAAGTTCATTTTAAAAAATCAATAGAGCAGGACTGATATTTCAGAACTTTTCAAAAATTATATGCTACTTATTACTATGCCGCATGCTTCTGGTTGAATAAGAAATATGTATAATAGCTATAAAAGTTTCAAAATGTTGTATAATTGAATTTATATAATAAGTATGGCTGTTGATATCTCACTTCATAAATTCAAGATAATAGGACCTTATATGGCATTGTGTCGAAGGCAAGAATGATATCTAGTAGCCAGTTCTGGTAAACACAGACGTGTATGTACAGCTGGATTTCCAAATGCTTCGTTTTGAGATGCAACAATGATTAATTTTGAATTATATACAACAATTTGGTATTTGTTCTGCAACTATTCAGGCTTACATATGACTTAAGATCTTGAAAAGTAACATTTTATCCACTATACCAATAATATTATACCCATTTTACAGGTTATTAATTTCATCATTAACCCAGCACTTTCTTAATATGTTCAAATAGATCAATACTCACAATTTCTTTAATAAAAGTAAGAAAAACTTTATTCCCTAGCAGGGGTTTCCTTCCTCTTATTCTGCCCACTTAGATGTACCTATTCCAGGGGTGGCTAGATGGCGCAGTGGATAAAGCACCGGCCCTGGAGTCAGGAGTACCTGGGTTCAAATTTGGCCTCAGACACTTAATAATTACCTAGCTGTATGGCCTTGGGCAAGCCACTTAACCCCATTTGCCTCGAAAAAACCTAAAAGTAAAAAAGATTTACCTATTTCTCTAAGTCCAAATCTGAATGCAATCTCCCCCTATAAAATCTTCCTTGTTTCTTTTTCTTATTAATGAACTTCCCATGTCTTTCTCACCCCTATATGTTACAAAAAATTTTGCTTCCCTTTTTACTTTGGCATATGTTGCAATTATACCATGGGCTCCACAAAGACATAGACTTAGAATCATTAAGTCTTGGTATCTTTCCCAGAGACCCACACAGTGTTCTCTGCACACAGTAGACATCTGGTTCTTGCCCTTTGTTATCAAAGAAGACCAAAATGATATCACCATGTTAGAGATAATTTATAGTGTGTCTGATTGTGACTAATCAGATCAAAATGAGCTCAGAATTCTTTACCACAGGTTGGGCACAAATAGTCTATGTGAACACCTGGGGAGGGTACTCTAAACTTATGTATGTCACGTTTTCTTTGAGCTGCTTCCATTCTGCCTTCCTCATACAGTATAGCACTTTCATTAATGAGGGCATGCCATGCTGGATGGGTCTGTGCCATGTCTCCCAAACTGTAGAAGCAATTCCAAAGTTCTTCAATGAGACTTTCAGGTGTCTGGTTATTACTTCTTCTGATTCCTTTGTAAATGCTTGCCCAAAGGGAGTTCTCCATAAAATGGTCATTTTGGCAAGCATATTTCTAGCTTTTGAACAATGTGTTCAGTCCATCTTAGTTGCACTCTCTGTAGTAATGTTGGAATACTAGCAGTTTAGCTCGAGAAAGGACCTCAGTGTCTAGTACTTTCTCCTTCCAGGTGATCTTCAGAATCTTCCTAAGACAATTTAAATGAAAGAAACTCAGTTTCCTGACATGACACTAGCAGACTGTCCAGGTTTCTTAGGCGTAGAGCAATGGGGTCAGCACAATGGCTCTGTAGACCTTCAGTATGGTAAACAATCTAATACCACTTCTCTCCCATATTTTCTTTTGAAGTCTCATAAATACAAAGTTAGCTAATTGTCAATGTGTACCTCCCTGAAAAGGACACTGCCAAGGTAAGTGAACTTGTTCACAGTACTCAAAACTTCTCCATTTGCTGAAATCAATGGTTCCACTTATGAATGGTGTGATGCCAGCTGATGGAGCACCTGTGTTTTCTTGGTGTTAATTGTTAGGCCAAAATTAGCACGAGCGGCAGAGAACTGATCCATAATTTGTTGCATCTCAGCTTCAGAGGCTGCATTGAGACCATGATCATCTGCAAATAGAAGATCATGCACCAATATTCCCTCTACTTTGGTTTTGGCTTGTAGTATTTTCAACTTGAAGAATTTACCATCAGTGCAGTAGCTGACCTTGGGGCCATGTTCATCCTCGGTGAAGGTGTTTGATAACATGGCTGAAAATATCATGTTAAAAAAGCATAGGAACAAGGACACGTGCTTGTTTCATTTGTTTGGTGACTAGAAAATCTCAAGAGCATCATCCAATATCCACTACCCAGGCAAGCATGATGAATATCTCCAGGCAACCAAATTTTGACATAATTTCCATGAACACACACACACACACACAACACACACACACACACACAAACACACACACACATTCTCCTCCCAGCATTTTCCTGGAGTTGTTGGACAGCAAATATCATTTAGTCTGTTCCTCAACCCTATTTGAAGCCACACTGGCTCTCAGGGACGTAAGTGACCATCTTCCAGGTGAAAGATTAGCCTATTGAGAAGGACTTTGGCAGGAATCTTACTAGTAATGACTAAAAGAGAAATATCCCTGTGATTGTCACAGGACAATCTCTTCCCTTTACCTTGAATTCTTGGGGGGGGGGAACCATTTCATGCCATATAACCTGGAAAATTTCAGTCAGCTTTTGGATGAGCAATGGACCCCCTACCATGTAGATCTCAACTGGAATAGAATCAGCATCAGGTGCTTTGCCACTTGAAAGAAGCCCAAGGGCATTCAAGGTTTTTATAGAATCCAAAAATTCAAAGTAAAACCAGCTTAAGAATTTCCAGTGTTCCCTGGAAGCATAAGTTTAAATGAAGCTAATGCTTATATCTAGAGTGACCTGATTTCTATAAGAACTTGGGCTAACACAGGTAGGTAATAATAGCCTTGGATGCTCAAAAAGCTTAAAATAAGAAGCTGGGCAATAGTGCCATGGATAGATTCTTCTCAAGTGATGAACTGCCCTCCCATCCCACCACTTCAACTTAAACATGTTGGTAAGAGCTTAATACAATGTCTAGAATATACTAGGCATTTAAATAGTAAATTATATAGACATTATAGTAAAACCAAAAGGACTTTAATTCAGAGTCCAGAAGGTAGACTAGTTACATCATGATAAAGCAAATCTGTTCATATGAAACAACATACTGATAAGTGGAGCTCTCCACCTGATTGATTTGTATATCACAATTAGGGTCAAATCATAAAAAGTTGAAATTAATGCATTGTTTGTGCCAGTAGTCTGATTTGCCTGTCTTCTTAGATATAGATTTAGGCTAACATTCCTGGACTGAATCCAAAAAGCTAATTGAAATGGATAAGCAAAGAGGGAAAAAATGACATTCTAGGCATTGACATTATAAATGACATTATAGATTTATGTTATTTTATGCCCAAAAGGGCAAAATGTATAAATGAAATTTTTCATTACCTGAATTAAAAAGAAATGACTATTAACTTGCTTTTTTCAATTTAATGGCATCTCAAAATTTTCTAAAAATGACCATACTATTTATAGATACTATTATTCTAAATCATATTTGCAAATTGTTTGGTTTTAATGACATTTAAAAAGATTTGAAATTCCCATTTAAAACATGAACATTTGTGTAGTTATAATTGCTGCAGATTAATATATTCAAATATAAAGCAAAATCATTATTGATTTCTAGGTGAAGAAATTCACAAATATTTTAAAACATCTCAATTTGAATTTTTTATAATTGAAATTAAGTAAGAAAATGGGAGATAGCAACAGATGTTGAGTCCTTTTCCAGTTCAGTATACAGGTTTAAAGGGTATTATCCTCATTATGGTTTAGAATTTGTTTTTGACATTTCTTCACCATTCCTTCTCCCTGTTTCCTCTTGCAGAGTGGAAGTGTCTAGACCAATGACTTCATCAATATGAGGAATTCTGCTAGTCGATGCAGATAGACAACACATCTACATATCTACATAGTATAACCATAAACAGTTGCCTGGAAAACTGCACTGCTAAGTGATAGAATCATATCCTACATATATCAGATGCAGAATTTAAACTCACATCTTCCTTACTCTAAAACCTTTCCTTAATTCACTGTCACACCTCTGATAATTAAATTATATGCTTAAATCATTAATTCAAAAGCCACTGGCTAAAATAAATAAAGCAAAATCATCCTATCTTTGGCAGATAATTATCTTTATTTCAGTGAGTTTTTCAAATTAATGAATGAGTAAAAATATAATCTTCTAGATAGAAGTGGGGAATGGGGATAGGGATTCTTTTGTTTGTTTTATTGATATCCCAAAATTTAGCATTGTTCTCACTTATAGCAGATACTTTTGTCTTTTTTTCATTTGTATTGAGGGCTTTGATGTTGATATGTTCCTAACTCTCTCCCCCTTCCAATTATATCTATGAGTCAAAGTCCATATTCAAATAAGTAAATAGTGCATTAACTTTCTCCCCATAAAAACCTAACATCATTCTAAAGACAAACAAATTGTCAAAAGATATATTTATGCAGGCATGGCTCTTTTAAGTACACAGCTTTATGTATTTTTGAACAAATCTAAAAATCCTTTTAAATCTCAAATGAAAGCAGGCAAACTTTTTATTTTGGTAGACCTAGAAATCTTTCTCTATCTCTTTTAAATTCAAATGATAAACCCCAAACCGATGCATGCCATTATTTTTCATTTAATTGGATACTTGTAATGCAGTTTTTCCTTTAATCTTTTGACTTGTGAAGTAAAATTGTACTGCCATGTGACATGACACAAAAGTCAGGATAGTGCTTTATTATTGATATTGAGTGGTACCAAAAGGCTACATCAAATCCAGTGTCTTTTCCTTGAAGTCATGACGAGATGAGTCCCTTGAGGTCTGTAAATTCTTTTGAGGTCAGGGACTCTTTCTTTCTAAAAATGTTTTGTTGTAATGATATATTTCATTTCATTTTCTTTAATTTCTTTTTTTAATTGCCCCCCCACTACTTTCATTATAAACCTATCTCATGACTCCCTCTAATCTACTTATCAGGTACCCCTTGTAACAAATAAATATAGTAAAGTTAAAAAAATTAAAAATTGTATATGTCTGATTATGACTGTATCACACAGTACTTCTAGTCTTTTACTTCTTTTCCAACAGGCGAGAAATATAAATCATCATAAATCTTCTGGAGACATGATAATTCATGGCATTGTTCAGAGTTTTTAAGCATTTCAGTTATTTTCCTTTACATTGTTTTTTATATATCATAGATCCTAGAGGGAACCTCAGGAACAGTCTAATCAAATCCCTTTATTTAAAAGATAAGGAAGGGGGCAGTGCCAAGATTACAGAGTAAAGGCAAGAATTCAATTGAACTTTCCCAAATTGCCCTCCAAACAATTTAAAAATAACAATTCAACTAGAATTCTGGTGCAGAAGAACCAATGAAAGGATGAGGTGAAACAATTTTCAACTCTGAGATAAATTAGATCATCAGGAAAGGTCTGTCTCACGAGGGTGGTGGTCAACATAGCCTTATCAGCAGCAGGTCTTGGTGGTGATGGTTTCTAGAACATTTAGCACAAAGGCATTAAGAAGCTCAGACAAATGTTTAAAAGGAGATTATATGGGGCCATTTTCTGGCTCTGGGTTCAGGAATTTGTTGTATTGCTCACACACAGTTCTGTTTGAAAAGGAACACTAGTATACCAGTATGAGGCTACAAGGGAAGTGGGGACTTGGTCAGAGTTCCTGTTTAAAGACTAGTGCTTGCTGTTGATCATAAGGGAGAAGATTTCTTAGACTCAGATCCATAGCAGAAAGAAGAATTAACATCTGAAGCTACAGGTCATCAGGGACCCTATTTAAATGTGGATGACCATGAAAAGCAAAACCACTTATGACTTCAGTGGAATAGAGGTACTGTCAGAGGTGTAGGGTAGAGAAAAAGTGTTCACAAACCAAGGAAAAGGCAAGAAATGCAGAAAACACACACTTCTTAGAACATACCAACTTGAAAGGACCTAAAACATATAGATCCTCAGAACTAACTGTGAAAAAAAATAGCACAAAAACTTGAAACCAGGGACAGTGGCCCCTTCACTTCAGGAAAAGAGACCAACTCCAAAATAAATTTAAAAGTCAAGAATTTGGGAAACTGATCAAACAACAAGAAAAATAGGACCTGATCAGGAAAAGTTTGGTAATGGGAGGATCAAGACAAAACCTCAGAAGACAACAAAGCCAAAACAGCTACATGCAAAGTCACAAAGAAAACTGTGAATTGGACACAATTTTTTTTAAAAAAGGAAAAATTCCCAAAAGATCTCAAAAAGAATTTTAAAAATCAAATAAGACAAGTAGAGGAAAAACTTGGAGAATAAAGTGATGATGCATGGGGGGGAATGGGGAGAAATATAGTTAATATTCAAAATAGCAAATCTTTTTTTTTTAGGTTTTTTTGCAAGGCAAATGGGGTTAAGTGTCTTGCCCAAGGCCACACAGCTAGGTAATTATTAAATGTCTGAGACAGGATTTTGAACCCAGGTACTCCTGACTCCAAGGCTGATGCTTTATCCACTACAACACTTAGCCACTCCTAAAATAGCAAATTTTAATGGGATAAACTAACTCATCAAAGTAAAGAAGATAGCAGAATGCATTCAAAATCAGAATCTGACAATATTGTTTAAAAGAAACATACTTGAAACAGAAAAATGTGCACTATAAAATAAAGATCTCTAACAAAATCTTTGATGCTTCATCTGAAGCAGAAAAGAAACAGGGATAGAAATCATGATCTCAGATAAAACAAAATAAAAAGTAGGTTTAATTAAAAAAGAAGAGCAGAGAAAATATATTATACTAAAAGGCACCACATATAATGAATCAATATTAAACATATATATATATAATATATATATAATATATATATATATATACAGCAAATGATAAGGCATACAAATTCTTAAAAGTTAAATTAGAAGATGAAATAAATTATAGCAAAATTATACTAGTGGGGGAACCTCAATTTTTCCCCATGAGAACTAAATATATCTAACAAAAAATAAAAAGAAAACATTAAGAATTTAAATAGAGAGGCGGCTAGGTGGTGCAGTGGATAAAGCACGGGCCCTAGAGTCAGGAGTACTTGGGTTCAAATCCGGTCTCAGACACTTAATAATTACCTAGCCCTGTGGCCTTGGGCAAGCCACTTAACCCCATTTGTCTTGCAAAAAACCTAAAAAACAAAACAAAACAAAAGCAAGAATTTAAACAGAATTTTAGAATATTTAGATATGAGACCTCTGGAGAAAATTGAATGGAGATAGGGAATGCCTTTTTTTTTTCTCACCTATACATGAATGCTTCACAAAATTGATCATGTATAGGATATTAAAAACTTCACAATCAAATTAAAAAATGCAGAAATATTAAGTGAATCTTTTCTAGATCATAATTTAATAAAACTATATTCAATAGAATGTCATGGAAACATAGATTAAAAACTAGTTGGAAACTAAATAATCCAATCCTAAAGTGTGGGTGTGTGTAAAAACAAATCATAGAAACAATAGTTACTTAAAGGTGATAAGAACAATGTGACAAAATATCAAAATTTATGTGATATAGTCAAAGCTGCACATAGGGAAAATTCATATGCTAAAAACAGATCAATAAAATAGAATATATATAAATGAATTGGGCATACAATTAAAAAGAAAAAAGAAAAAGTTTGATCATCAAATTGGAATTTCTAAAAATCAAAGGAGAGATTAATATGATTAAAATTAAGAAAACTTTTGAATCAATTAATAAAACTAAGAACTTATTTTATGAAAAATGCAACTAAAAAGATAAAAAATTACTTATTGTGATTTAAACCAACTGTAAACAAAGTCAGTATCAAAAAATTAAAAAGATATAAACTCACCACTGATGAAAATGTAATTAAAACATTAATAAAGCACAATGTCACCCAATTATACAACAAAAAAATCTGACAATCCAAGTGAAATAGATGAATATTTGAAAAATATTAACTGCCCCAATTTGCAGAAGAGGAAATAGGATATTTAAATCAATTTTAGAAAAATAAATCAACCAAGTCTTAAACTCTCTAAGAAAAATAATTCCAGGACCAGATGGTTCACACAAGTGAATTCTAACAAACAGTTAAAGAACACAATTCATATATTTAAAAAAAGTCTATTTGGGAAAACAGACAAAGAAGGACAGCTATCAAATTCTTTTTTGACACAAATATGATGTTGATACATAAAGCAGTGTGAGCAAAAACAAAGTGTAAATTTCCCTAATGAATATTTGTGCAAAAAATATTAAAATGTCAACAAGAAGATCAGGTGGATTTTCTATAACAAATGTAAGTCTGGTTCAATATTAGGAAAATTTTCAGCATAATTAACCACATCAATATAAAAACAATAAGAATTATATAATTTTATCAAAAGATACAAAAAAGAGCTTTTGACAAAATAAATAATCATTCCTTTTCTAGAAATCATAGGCTTTTTTTTTTTTAGTTTTTGCAAGGCAATGGGGTTGGTTAAGTGGCTTGCCCAAGGCCACAGGGCTAGGTAATTATTAAGTGTCTGAGGCCGGATTTGAACTCAGGTACTCCTGACTCCAAGGCCGGTGCTCTATCCACTGTGCCACCTAGCTGCCCAAGCATAGGCATTTTCCTTAAAATCATAAATCTATCTAAAACTATCAACAATCATTATTTGTAATGAAGATAAGCTAGAAGTCTTTCCAATAAGAGCAGGGGTGAAGAGCAATGTACATATATCATTACCGCTATTATTCAATATTGTATTAGAAATGCTAGCTATAAAACTAAGAGAAGAATAAGAATTTGAAAGAATTAGAATAGGCAATGATGAAACAAAATATCATTTTTTAAAGATGATATAATGGTATATCATCTGTAGAGAATTAATCTAAAAAAGCTAATTGAAATAATGGAAACTTATGCAAAATTGCAGGATATGATATAAACCCACATAAATCATCAGTATTGGGGACAGCTAGGTGAAGCAGTGGATAGAGCACCGGCCTTGGAGTCGGGAGGACCTGAGTTCAAATCCGGCCTCAGACACTTAATAATTGCATAGCCATGTGGCCTTGGGCAAGTCACTTAACCCCATTGCCTTAAATAAAAAAAATTTTAAAATTAAATCATCAGAATTCCTATATATTGTCAACAAAGCCTATCAAGAAGAGATAAAAATTATATTTATAATAACTGAAGCCAATATAAAATACTTGGAAGTCTACCTTCCACAACACACCCAGCAACTATATGAATAAAATATAAAACAGTTTTACAGAAACAGGTTCAGATTTAAACAACTGGAAAACTATTAATTGCTCAGGGCTAGAAAAAGCCATTGATAGACTTCCTCAATGCAAAGTTGCCATAAACTTATATTTTGCAAAAAGCACAGTATCTGAAAAGTGCAGAGGTTTTTGATTCTCCTGACTTTTTAAGTGATTATAAGGATCTCCACACAAGTTCAGACACTAAAGAACCCTTTAGAGGTAACAACCTGATGAAATAACCTTAGGGGAAAAAAAAAACTAACAACTACCATATTTCTCCATGTATAAGACACATGTTAATTTTGGGGTCCAAAATTTGAAAAATATGTATTACATAAAGTTATTGAACTCAGGTTTTATTCATCATGAAATTCAGGGACCTTCTGCTCATAGCTTTCAGGCATATTTTGGGCAAGTCTGGTATGTGGACACATGAGTCTCTTTCATGAACCTGAAACAACAATCCTTTGAAAACAGTCACTATTTCATCAGCAATTCTTCTGGCTTCCTGCTGAACCACCTTTGTGGACACAAGAATCCCAATAGTCCTTTGCTCTCCCATCCATCTCTTCACTTCATTCTCTAACTCAGGACATTTTGCTGACCTGCCTCTCATGGTCTTCTTCGGCCTGGGTATTTTCATTAGGGTTTCTTGGATTGTTTTTTTCAGTTGGAGGAAGGCAAAACTTATGTTTGGCAGCACAATTTCCACCCACTTTTGCAAACTGTATCACTATGAATCTAGTACGAAAATCTTTTCTGAGTCATTTCTGGGCAGAACTTGGTAAAACATAACCTAATATATTAGTAACAAATGTGAATCAATGAGCACAAAGACAAATGCAAGAAGGTAGGAAATTCAAGTAATAAAATCTACAACCACTGTTTAAGATGCTCCCAGTTTTTAGGGAGTGTCTTATACACGAGAGGAAAATGATAATCCCTTATATACTCCCTAAGTAATGCCTACATCACCTACTATCACCACATTCTGAAAGGGCTGCACAATAAAACCCAAAGGCTTGTTTTGGGAATCAAAATTATCTTGCTTTGGTTTATGCCAGCAGATCACTTGCCTGTGCCCTTACCCCACCATTATGTAGTAATAAATAGCAGAATTCACCTCAAACCTTCTCCCTCTCCTACAAATTCAAGGAAGAAGTAGAACTATGGGGGTAGTTGCATTTGCTCTTTTGGGAAATAGTTATTTAATTGCTTAGCCTCAGCCAAAAGAAGCAAGGTATGAAAAGAAAAATAAACAGGGATAAATTTGAATCCATGGTGTCATAACTGAATTGTACTTATCAGGGACAAATCAAACAGAAAAATAAACAGAAGGGAAAATATAGAATTGAAAAAAATTGCTAGAAAAACTAGAGCAAGATGACTACATCTACAAAATGGGACTGTTAAAGAATATACATATTTCTAAATACCATAAGGAAATTTTCCAAAAAAAATATATTGGGGCACAAAGATTGTAAATGAATGTAAAAAGGTATTAATAGTTAATAATTTCTAAAGTTTCATGGGCTCACTAAAAAGATATAGAAACTTGTCTGGTTTTTCATTATGAAAAGTATTCTCTCCTTAATAAATTCTTCCCAGAATAATATATGTAATATTCTGTTTAACCCATCAAACTTTTAATTATTTCTGAATGTATACATCATTTCTCCTCTAGCAGAAGTTACAAGGCAGGAAAAACACTTTTCATCTTTAAATCCCCAGAGTATTTGAGAGTGCTTAATTGAATAAAACATAACTTGGTATAAGTTTTGTCATATCAAACTTTAAAATGCATACTCATAATTGAAGACTAGATCTCATTCTTATTTGGGTTGAATATATATAGATTTTTCATGTGATGCCAATTTGTTTTTTGAGTCATATATTCATTCATTTCTTTGGCTCTAGTGAAGATTTTATTGATTATATTTTTTATGGTTTTTTTGCAAGGCAATGGGGTTAAGTGGCTTGCCCAAGGCCACACAGCTAGGTAATTATTAAGTGTCTGAGGCTGAATTTGAACTCAGATACTCCTGACTCCAAGGCCAGTGTTCTATCCACTGTGCAACCTAGCCACCCCTATTGATTATTTATTAACCAAAATGTCTAGTCATATTTTCAAACTATTATTTTAATAATCTATAGATCATACCTTATGATATAGCTTTTATAAATTGACTCATTCTAACTTTTCATTCCAAAGGAAAACAATATTTTTTTGATTATTTTGATTAATTTCCCAAGTTTTTGCTGTGGTGGTTGTACAATTGTGCAGTTGAATTTATTACACAGGAACAAACACAAGATTTGTAGTTAGAGGAATGTGATTCTAATCCTTAATCTGCTATTGAGTGTAAGACCTTTGGCAAATGATTGAATTTCTCTGAACCCCAGTGTCTTCATCTGTAAAATAAAAGGAATGGGTTTCATGATTTCAAATTTCCTTTCCAGTCCAAATTCTATGATACATAACTAACTTATGAGTGTCTGACATTTTACAATAAGCATTTTAAATTTAGACCAATTTCTCAGCTGTTTCTTTTATGAAGAATTTTTCACTAATTGGTTGAAAACCTGACCTGCTGTTTTCCACTTTACTCAGAAACAGAAGGCAATAGCAATGTGTTAGAAGTACCTCTTGTTATCAATTCTTTAACTCTGTTTTGTAAACCCAGGAGATCCATTCTTTTCTGAGTGCTCAATTAAGTCAAAGCTTTATGATGGCAGTAAACAGCTGTAGAGAATATTCTGAAGTGGAATTTGGTTATAATTTTGAGCATGATATTGTGTATAGTGATGAATGTGTATCCTGGTAACAGTGTTTTCCTATTCATGAGGTAATATTATTGTACTTTTCTGCCTCTCTTTCTTTACACTTTTACCTTCTTTCATCTATCTTTCCAATTCAGTTATATGAATGGAAAGAATGACTTTTCTCAAGGTCAAATTAACTGTTTTGTGCTGTGATACCACTGTGTGGCAGTATTAGAAGCCTTCCAACTCAGATTCAGATTGAATCCATCATTACCCATTAGATCCCATACCTATAGAACATTATAAAAATAACACCTCTTATTTTTGCATGACCCAAGTAGTTCTGGAATATCAAGAACTCTAGTTTACTATTTTGTCATTTGAAAATCTAGTTACCTTCAGAGTTTGTGCATGTGGGGCCTCATATGGTGGTGGAGACTGTTGAACTTAGAAAATTGGTTCTACCTCCTAGAGTGTCTGGCAGTAGATATTTTTATGTGATGATTTAAATATGGTTAAAACACACCAATTAGTCTTTTTAAAAAGTGTTTCTTTTGTGGTAGGATAAAAGCATAGTTTATTTATTGCTAACAACACAAGAGAATGTTATTTAAGAAGACTAATTGGTGTGCTTTAACGATATTTAAATCATCACATAAAAATATCTACTGCCAGACACTCTAGGAGGTAGAACCAATTTTCTAAGTTCAACACTTGCTTCCTTATTCTTTGAATGATCCCATTCATCACAAAATTAAGATAGAAATGAAATGTACAGAATAAAACAAAATAATTTTGAATGACCTACAGAACCAGTCAATGTTATCTTCTTTGCATGGGATTAATTACGTGACTACATGAGAAAATCTGAATGCACCTAAATTAAGCCAGTCATTTGTCCTGGATTACAAAATGAAATTCGTTTGAAGTGCAACAATAGGGAACATGGAATAAGCCAAAGGGAAAAGCTCCCAATTTGAATTTGAGGTATCTAGTTATATAGTCTGCATTTATAAGTATGGCTCCTCAGGGCAAGTGTTTTTCTTGCCGATTCTTCAGGATGACTGTTTGAGGTTTGTTTTAGGGAGTTTAATTCATCCCTCTCCACAGATGCTACTGAGGACTGAATGAGGCTGGGAAATTTGGAGGGGAAACCCTCTTAGGGCACCTTGAAAAAGAGATGTCACCATGTACTGAAGACTGATAAGCTCATAAACCCAGTGTCACAGTTTAATTTTTCCAGTCTTTCCCAGAATTCACCATGTAGTCTGCTCCAGAGTTGCAATGGAGATAACCTTCCAAGGGATTGAAAAATGTCATTGTAGATTCTCTTTCCAATAACAGGATGAGATACTTAAGTATGGAATGACTCAAACATGTCATGATGCTGCCATGAACGCCTCTCCTCGAAGTAAATAGATGAGACAAAATAATAACAATGCTAACAGCTTTCATTTACAAATAATTTTAAGGTTTGCAAAGCACCTTATTATAGTTTATTTCAATTAATTCTTGAAACAACTCAGGAAAATAGGTACCATTATTATCCTCTTTTTAATTGGTGAAAAAATTTGAGATGAGAAAAGTTACTTATCTATGTTCACACAGGTAGTCAGTATCTGGAAAAAGATTCAAACTTGCATAGTCCTACAGTGTTCATTCCATTGTATTCCCTGGCTTGAATATCTCAATCACTATCTTTGCAACCTCAGAAACAATAATTTTGGATTTGAAAAAAAAATTTCCATTCTCTGTTGCTTTGGAGGGGAAACTAGAAGCAGAGAAGATAAGTTTCAATTCAATGTAAGGAACTATTGTTTTGTCAAGGGATAAAACTTGACTTAGAGAAGAATGTTTTCCTGATTATCAAAAATTCTAAATTAGTCACATTTGAATTAACATTTTTGTATTTATATTGTTATATTTCATACAACCAAAAATAATTCTGTTTTCCATATTTTAAAATCTTGTCCTTGAAGCAGTTTTGAATCTTTTTTAGTCTCTGCATTTGCAATTACAATTGCTGAAACAATTTTTACATTAGCATATTTCTAATTAATTCAGACTCTTTCATTGTTTAAACTAATACCTTCAGTTGATTTAGAGACCTTTGGAAATTAAGGACTCTTAAGAGAGAATGGGATTTTATAACGTACCAAAAGCTAAATTTATGTGCAAAATTATTAAATAATTTTAATAGATTTTAGTATAATTTCAACCTAAAATATATGAATATAATTTCTTATTGAATAACTCATATTGCTCATTGATTTTTCTATTTCTTTTATTTCGTAGGCAAGTAGGTGGCATGGTGGCAAATGTGCTTGATCTGGTTTAAGGAAGATGTGAATTCAAATTTGACCTCAAACATTTTATTAGTTATGTGATCTTAGGCAAGTCACTTGAGTCTTCTATTTGCCTCAGTTTCCTTATCTGTAAAATTTCCTTAACTTTAATTAGAACCCTGATCTCATAGTATTGTCTTGAGGATCAAATGAGATAATAATTGTAAAGTGCTTAGTATAGTGCCTGGACTTAGTAAGTACTATATAAATATTAGTTATTGTTATTTTTGTATTTCAGGAATACTCTTCTATCATGTGATTTAGGATAGCATACCAAAAAGGGAAATGAAAATGTAATGTGCTAGAGAGGAAGATGGGGTTTGAATCAGAAAACCTTGGTTTTGAATCCTAAATATGCCTTCAATCACTAGATATAATATATATATTCACATAAATATATATATATATATATATATATGTGTGTGTGTGTGTGTGTGTGTGTGTGTATGTATTTTAGTCCCCCTGAGTTATTCTCTTTTCTAGTCAGAATAGTGGGTTTATTGGTAGCATAAAGTGTCAATAGAAGGAAATATGATTGAAAAGGGACCCTGGAAGTTATGTGAAAATCATACTAAAGATCAAGGAGGCAAAATTTACAAATTTATCATATATTAGTCAAAAATCACATGCTGATAATATGTGCTAAATCAGGGGAAGTTGTCTAGTCTTTACTGTCAGGACCTTTTAGTCCTTTGATATGTAAACCTTAGACAAATTTCTGATATCTGCAATACAAGGGAGGGGAAAGTTGAGCCAAGACATGATTGACAACAATGGAACAGAAAAAGAGTGGGCATCTTTCAGAGATCTGGTGTACAGCACTGCATTTGCTCATCTGCATCAAAACACTCATAAACATCAAGGCTGTTCTCATGAAAATGTTGGGGAAATGCAGAAGCTGCTAAATGAAAAACAAGAACTCCACAAGAATCCCCAACAGGTTAGTTCATCCATTTCTTAGAAGACAGCATTTAAATGTCATCAAAACAAAGACAAAATGGCAGGACTCTTGGCTCAGTAAGAAGGCAGATGAAAGTCATTTTAATACAGATAGTTACTATCCCAAATGCTTTTATGATGCCCTGATGGCTAATTATGGGCCAAAGCCATATGGTGCATCTCAACTACTCAGTGCTGATGGAGCCACATCGATTAGTAATAAGTACAGGATCCTAGAGAGGAGGGCTGAACACAGTGTTCTTAAGAGACCTTCATCAATCAATGCAAAAGCCACTGACTGTTTATCTCAAGTTGAAGTCAATCAGTCCCTAGCTGAAGTTCCAACTGAAGATGAGGTTTTGAATGCCATTAGACTCCTTTCAAGTGGCAAAACACCTGGTGCTGATTGTATTCCACCTGTGATCTACAAAGTGGGGGATCCATTGCTCATTCAAAAGTTGACTGAAATTTTCCAGGTTACATGTCATGACGAAGATATTCCCCAAGAATTTAAGGATGCCTACTTTGTTCATCTCTATAAAGGTAAAGGGAATAGATTGTCCTGTGATTATCACAGGGGTATTTCTTTTTTTTTAGTCATTGCTGGTAA
This sequence comes from Macrotis lagotis, assembly GCF_037893015.1. Taxonomy (NCBI): domain Eukaryota; kingdom Metazoa; phylum Chordata; class Mammalia; order Peramelemorphia; family Peramelidae; genus Macrotis; species Macrotis lagotis. The sequence continues at coordinate 86,417,967 of NC_133659.1, forward strand.
TATTCTTGCTAGATTCCTTCTCAAAAGATTGATCCTTCACCTGGAAGATGGTCATCTCCCTGAGAGAAGTGCAGCTTTAGAAAGGACTGAGGAACAGTCGATATGATGTTTGCTACCCAGAAACTCCAGGAAAAATGCCAGGTGCAGAATAGAGGTCTGTATACAATGTTTATAGATCTGAGCAAGGTCATTGATATAGTCATGAGAGTTTATGGAATATTATGTCAAAATTTGGTTGCTCAAGAGAAATTCATCTATATTATACATCAGTTCCATGACAGCATGCTTGTCCAGGTTCTGTATTGCGGACACTGATCCTCCTAATGGGGTGAAACAAGGTTGTGTCCTTACTTCTATGCTTTATAGTATGATGTTTTCAGTCAAGTCATCAAATGCCTTCACAGAGGAGGAAGGCATTGAGATCAGCTACCACACTGATGGTAAATTCTTTAACTAGAAAAATCTTCAAGCCAAAACTGAAGTGGAGGGAGTGTTGGTGCAAAAGCTTCTGTTTGCTGATGATTATACACTCAATACAGCTTCTGAAGCTAAGATGCAACACATTATGTATTGATTCTCTGCTGCTTGTGCTAATTTTGGCCCAACAAGTAACACCAAGAAAACACAGGTGCTTCATCAGCCAGCACCACACCATCCATATGTGAAACCATCGATTACAGAAAATGGAGAAGTTTTGGGTACAGTGGATAAATTCACTTATTTTGGTAGTGCCCCTTCTAGGGAGGTACACATTAACAATGAGATTGACATAGGCATTTCCAGAGCTAGTTCAGTATTTGGAAGCTCCAAAAGAAAGAGTATGAGAGAAGAGGTATTTGGCTACCAAACTAAAGGTCTCCAGAGTCATTGTAGCACCCTCATTGTTGTATACCTGGGGGACAGTCTACCAGCCAGATAGGTATCTGTACCACGTCAGTAATCTAAATCATTTCTTTTTAAATAGTCTTAGGTCTGAATCACCTAGCTGGAGAAGATACCAGACTCTGAGGTCCCTTCGGTACACATTATCAAAGACAATGAAAAGCAGTAAAGTCTCAAGCTAAACTACCAAACATTAAAACATCAAGATCATAGCTCTGATAGGCTGTCTGTGTTATTCAAATGCAAATGTATGCTTGTCAAAAAGACTATTTTATGGAGAACTCACACAAATGAAGAGCTCAAAAGGGGGTCAGAAAAAATGACACAAAGTAACTCTCAAGGTTTCTCTTAAGAACTTTGGAATTGATTGTGCAAAAATGGGAAAACACTGGCACAGGACTGCCCAGCATATCATGCCTTTTCAGAGAGGGTGCTGTTCTCTATGAACAAGGAAGAATTGAAATAGCTCAAAGGAAACATGAGATGAGCCAATTGATAAAATCCTTCTGGTTATTCACATGGGCTCCTTGTGTCACACTTGTAGAACATTCTGAGTTCATATTGTCTGATCAGACACAATGCAAATTTTCTCTAACATAGTGATGTTACTTTGGTCCACTGAATGGTGGACCGAATTTTGAATTGTCATGGAAATGTTCACTTTAGAGATTTGGATAGCTTAATGAACCAAGGCAAATATGGAACGGATGAGAATTAATCTTCCCCCCTAAAATCCCCTATAAAAATGAGACCCCAAATTCCTCTTTCCCCACCCCAAGTTCTCTTTCATATCCATTGGACCCATGTTGATGAATTCTCCCAACTTTAATGCATGGTTACATGAGTAAATTCTCCTCACCTCTGTCAGCCTTTGTTTATCACCCCATCCTCTGTCCTATCTTGTTGACCTGTGTAAATCTTGTTGCCCCTTGTCTCTGTATTTTTGGTAGTATTTGTTCCTATACATTCTGTACCTTATTGAAGTATGATTACTGCTCTGTTTCCTATGATGTCATCATGGTCTTTCCCTGTGAGTGATCAAAGATTTTGAGTATCCCTTCTCCCATTTCATAATTTCATAAGTCAATAGTCAATATTTATGTAGATATGTTTGCATATAGGCACTGTGTCAGTAGCTAGGGACATAGAAGGAAGAAAGGGAGGAAGGAAAGAAGGAAGGAAGAAAGGGAGGGAGGGAGGGAGGAAGGAAGGAAGGAAGGAAGGAAGGAAGGAAGGAAGGAAGGAAGGAAGGAAGGAAGGAAGGAAGGAAGGAAATGTCTCTATCCTCAAGAGACATACATTCTAATGTGGAAGAAACCATGTGTATAATTATCTACAAGATACACTCATTGTAAATCACAGAAAGCTTTAGAAAGAACTCCCTCAGTTTTAGAAACCAAAGAAATATATATAAGACCTACTAAAGCTGAAGAAATCCAGGGCTTCCAAATAGTAGAGGTGAAGACTTCAGGAATAGAACAAAAAAAGCATTTATTAAGTGGCAATGTGAGAAGGGGCCTGAATGTTATGATTTCTGAATTCCAAAGCACCTTATATTAGATTCTAAATATAATAGTCACTGGAAATTTTTGAGAGTATATGTATGTATATATGTGGCTAATGGATGATAGTGGAGGGATAATATGATTAAACTTATGCTTTAGTATGGCCTCTTTAGCTACTTTATATATCTCACATTAGTCATACCACTGTATTCAATGAACAAATAATTACAATCACATTTTATGTTTGAAGTCAGATGTTAGAGACTCCAATAAGTGCAATTCCTCTACCTCCTCGAGGTAAGGAAGTGAGCCTTTCTCCTTGAAATCTATGTCAATAATATTCAAGTTCTGTCAGTTCTTATTGAAATATCCTAGACTATGGGTCTGGGTTAGTTTATTTGTGGTAAGAAGAGTGATCTCAGCAAAATTAAAGAGGGTTAGTACCAATTCAGTCACAAGATGTTGGATATTTTGGCTACATCAACTCATGATGTTTTTTTCAAAGTTCTGAAAGGTGGTAATCTGTGTTAGTGGTGAAAGAGCTTAAACATATGAAATTAGAACTCGACTGAAAGAAGTCTTGGTTGCATTATAGCTTGAGATATGTCAGATTTGGGAAGAAATTATGGTTTATACTTCAATGGATAAATTTTTACTCTTGATTATGAAATTCTTAATATATTTTTGAAATGTAACTCCCAGAAAAATATATCCAAGAAGACACAATTTAAATAAATATCTTGTATCATATGGGTCTTTCATAATAAAGCCACATTTTGATTTCACTGGACCAGAGGAAGACTACCAAGGACAAAATACTGTGACTGAGAACCAGGAGACCTGTATTATAGCTTCAACTCTGCCACTCTTTTGCTTGTATGACTTGGAACAAACCTGAATTTTAATTACTTTAGCTAAAAAATTAATGAATTAGAGTAGCAGATTATTAAGATTTCTATCCAAGTTTAGAATTATTTTATATAATCTGCATTCCAGTAAAATAACCAGGTAATTATAATAAACAGGAAATTTTTAATATAGTTTATTAAAATAATCTTCAAGAAGTAATATCCTAAGGCAATTGTCTCCTATACTAGTGGTAATTTGTCTAATTAGAAGTTTCCTTACACTAGGTTATTAAATTAATTTTCATGTTAATTAGTGCCCATAGCAATGATTATATTAATAAACTATTTAGATAATTGCATTTTGCTGTTATTTGTATTGACATTTCTAATCTACAAAGGTTAGCTTATGTTTTCACACATTTTGCAAGTGATAAAATTTATAGAGATTACCATAGATTGAAGGAAAGTATGGCAAAAAGGGGACAGATTTGACATCAAAAAGACCTGACTTTAAATCCTGACTCTGACTCATAACTAAATGATTGAGTGATGATAGAAGTGGTCTAGTGACAGGTTACTATCCTACGATTATTATTTTGGGATGAATGCTCTGCAAACTTTTGCACAGATGGATAACAAGACTGCCGTTTTGAAAAAAAATCAAAATTTTGGAACATGTTTATCTTTTATAGTTTCATCAAAAACATTTTCAGAGTAACTCCAATGAAAAATCTGGTAGATTCTATTGTAGTATCTTTGACCAGTTAGTGTCTAACTCTGGAAAAGGATCCCTGAAGATCACATATTTATGTAGAAAGCCACAAATTAACATTAGGTTAATTATATTTTACTAATCTTATGTAATATTTGGACAACTAGATGGCATAGTGGATGAGTACAAGGACTAGAATAAGGAAGACCTGAATTCTAATATAATCTCAGATATTTACTAGCTTTGTGACCCTGGGCAAATAACTTACTATTTGTCTCAATTTCCTCATCTATAAAATGAGCTGGAGAAGGAAATGGAAAACCACTCCAAATATCTTTTTCAAGAAAACCCCAAGTGGATAAAGCACTGGCCCTGAAGTCGGGAGCACCTGGATTCAAATCCGGTCTCAGACACTTAATAATTACCTAGCTGTGTGGCCTTGGGCAAACCACTTAACCCCATTTGCCCTGCAAAAACCTAAAAAAAAAAAAAAACAACTAACAAACCCCCAAAAGCAGTCACAAAGAGGCAGACTCTGAAAAGTGACTGAATACTACACACATTGAATATTTCCATATTATATTTGAGTTTTATGAGCTGGTATTTTATATCTCTGTCTTAAACCAAGGTTTAGCCCTAGTATTCAGGATGATATATGTTTTATCGTATTCCCACATGATTTTGATTTCTTCTGCTAGGGGTTTATATTTTATAAGCTTTTAATTCCATATAGTCTGGAGATAGTTAATATTTGATACAACTTTAAAATGTGATTTTAATGAATCAGTAGGTTATGTCCTGCAAGGTATGTGACAAGTCTTTTAAGTTTTTGCAGCCTATTGTAATATATTTCACATTTCACATTTCTATTTCATATACTCTATTGTGATCAATCTAATATCATTATAGTTTCTCCAAAACTTTTTATAGAAAAAAATGGATCTTTAAGCGCAATCATAAATTCCTATACTTCTATAAACAAATAATCAAGACTCAGTTATTTATTCACTTATCAATTTATTCTCAGTTAAGTTAATCTACAAATTGTTGGTAAAAGGCAGTTTGATTCTCCTTTTGAATTCTATTTTACTAGCACTGTATAGATGTTAATCAGTTATTTGTTACATTTGACAAATCTAAGATAATGTAAAGGATTTATTTAATGACTTATCAATCTTTTTCTGAAGCCACTCCAACTTTTTCATGTTTTTATTCTTTTTAACATGGTGACCAAGATTACATATAAATCAAAGCAATAGGAATGTTCATAATTATGGAAGAATTGGAGGAAAAGATAATTAGTTCAGTTTTATATTTAATTAAATGGTAGAAAATATAAAATACATTACTATAGGTTGAAAATGAAAATACAACATACCTTGCAAGATATAATGTAAATATATTTAAATTAATAGTTTAATTTTGTTAAATTTAAACCAGTATTTTAAATAAGTAATGCCATAGTAAATATTAATTATCTCTAGGTTCTATAGAAAGGAAAACTTATTAATTCTATTGAAAGAAATTCAAACCATGTGATATTGTCAATGGGCAAGTAGAATTATGAGATTGGCAGTCAGGAGAAAAGGTAAGAGTGAATCTATAGATGTGAGAATCTTCTAGTTAGAGATGATAATTAAATGCATGAAAATAGATGAAAAATAATGTATCAGGAGATAGAATGGAACCCAGGAAAAAAAAACATGTAATTATACATAACCTAAATGAAAAATCCTGCAAGGGAGAATGAAAAGGGAAAATGTTTTTGAGACAGGACTTGGATCTTGAATTTCCTGATGCTGACTGAGATCAGTTCTTTATCCATTAGATAGATAGAAGTCCTGTTGCTTCTCAAAATCTGATTTTTAAGATGATGCTTGGGAATGGAGAGCCTCATGAAGAGACTTGAACACTGACTTATCTATCCTTTAGTAAGGTATTAAATCACTCTCTGAAATTTCAAGAAGGAAAGAATGGCAACAATATCAGACTACTCAAGAAAATGACAGGAGCAAATACCTCCCTTTCGATTATAAAATCAAGACATTTATCACGCAAAAACTTAAAAGAAAAACCCAAAACAGTATCTTTCCAAGTAGTATAAATTTTGTCCATTTGTTTGTATACTTTGCTTTCTCATTTCTACACTTTAAGGTATGAACAATCCAGCAAATTTTATAATTCTACTTTTCCTTAATATCCAGACATTCATATAAAACTTTAATGTTTTTCTCTGCTTTTCATATTGCCTTTAATCTCATTTAAGAAGGAAGGGTGATTTCTTATATAAAGAGCTATTTTAATTTGTATTTCTTTTTATGAGCTCTACACATTTGTTTTTTTAAAGCATCTGAATTGAACATAATTACCTGAAATTTAAATCTCATAAAATTTTTCTAGATTTAATATATCATTAGGCATATAATTATCTTGAAAACTTCATTACATTATGGACACATGCTGTTATCTGGATCAATACTTTTCTGAAATATCAGTCTTATGTCTGGTTTCACATATTATGTGTGATATATATATATATATATATAATAAATTATTTCAGAAAGAAAATATCTCATTTAAAATTATTGATTCTTTTTCCCCAAATTAATTTATTGATTAATATATATCTAAAGATAAAGTGGACATCATTTCTATTGCTAACCATACATAATCAGTTCAAATTTGTATTTTATATCTTTTCTCATTCAGTGAGTCAACATTTTGCATGGCTCAATGGATTTGCTTTTTTCATAACAGTTCAACCCCTGAATTAAATGGAATATATTGAACTACAGTTCTTTTAATTAATTGGTTTTAATAGTGATCCCTTCTGGAAAATTATTATAAAGTTGGTTTATGGTTTTGAGGAACTTTTTATGTCTAATATTATTTTAGCATCTAAAAACAATGTTGCTTAAGGTCCAAGAGTTCATTTAAGGAGGGAGGGAGAAAAATAACTAACCACATGTAAGCAGATTGCATATTTTGTATATATTACATATCTTTCTTTAACAAGCTATTCAAATTTTAAAAGCATTCATTCAGTGCTTATAATAGCTAACATTTATTATAACAATTGGCATTTATAGAACACTTTAAAGTTTGTAAACTGCTTTATAAATATTATCTCATTTTATCCTCACTACAACCTTGGAATTGAGGTGATTTTAGCATCCTCATTTTACATATGAGAAAACTGAGACAGACAGAGGTTAAGTGATTGACTCAGGGTCATAAAGATACAATGTTCTGAGGGAAGATTTGAACTCATATTTTCCTGATCTCATGACCAATCTATTCACCATGCCAAATAGCTGCAATGAGATTAGAAACGCACGCACACACACACACACACACACACACACACACACACACACACACACACAAATTCACATACTCATTGGTTCAATTTGAATGCAGAATTACCCTAGAAAATATTTTTATATCTTCAAAACTAATGTCAATTTCCTGGATCACAAATTATGAAATCTTGCCATTTCAGAATTTTTATTTGTTCGTCCCTCCAGCAGTCTCACAGAAATGATTTCCAGAAAAAAAAAGAGATAAAACATAAGAAGTTTGGCCATTCATTTACCACATAAGTCTTCCTTCACCTTGAGTAAGTCACTTAACCTCTCTCTGTCTCAGTCTGTTCTTCCATAAACTAATTATAGTACCTACCTCCTTGGGTTGTGAGTCTCAAAAGAGATAATATCTTTAAAGCACTTTGCAAACTAAAAAGGTCTATATAAATGCTGGATTAGTGATTGCTGATAGTGACCTACCGAAACCCCTACCAAGTATTGATTCAATTTATCATATTGAAAACAGAAGAGTATTGCATGAATTTAATTATGTAGTAATCATGCATGACAGAGCTCAAAACAATGTATCAATCAATGAACCAAGCACCCTGCTGCATGCTGGGGATATGAAAGGAGGCAAAAAACAGATCCTATCCTCAATGATCTCACAGTATAATGTGCTAATGCGTACCACTGCACTGCTTGTTTTTCTTTAAATTCTTTAATTTTTTTTATTTTAGGAGGAATAAAGATATCAAATATGAAAAAGAAAAAAAGCTGCTTCTACACAAGAATCCATTCTTGGCAGACAACAAATTGAATTATGGATTTATAAAAGCTGTATATGATTCTGATGAACAGATGGAGCATTTTAATTCTCAAATGATTCTCTAAAAATACTTGAATAATGGAACAATCACTACCACAACCACCACTATCACCACCACCATTATTACTACTAACACTACTACTTTTACTACTACTACTACTACTACTACTACTACTACTACTATCCCACCACCACTACTATCACTACTACTATTCCTACTACTATTACATCTACTACTATTACTACTACCACTACTACTACTACTACTACCACCCATACTACTACAACAACTTCTACCACTCCTACGACTACTACCATCATCATTCCTATTACTACTACTATTATTGATAATACACTACTACTACTACTATCACTGCTACTACTACTACCACTACTATTACCACTACTACCATTACTATCACTGCTACTATTACTACTACTACTACTACTACCACCCTTATCACCACTACCACGACCACCACCACCACCACTACTATTACTACTAGTGCTGCTGCTGCTGCTATTACTACAATTAACTATTACAACTAGCTAACATTAATATAGCAATTACCATGTGCTAGGTGCTGTGCTAAGTGTTTTAAGAATATTATCTCATTTAATCTTCAAAATAATCCTGGGATATTGATAATATTATTGTCCCTATTTTATGGAATAGGAAACTGAGGCAAATAGAGGGAGAGAAAGGGATTAGAAAAGGAAAGTATTTTTTGCTATGATTACAGACTGGTGATTATGACTGGATCATTAAAAATTGGTTTTGATGATTACATAGATCTAAGCCACAGTATTGATTATCAAGAAGAAACCATGAAACTGAATAAATGTTGTGTCAAATAGTTGAAGGAATGCAGCATATTAGTTTCATGGCTAGACAGTAGTTCCCATAAAAAAGACCTAGCAATTTTTTTCATTGGTGATCTCAAAATGAGACAACAGTGATGTCAAACAAATAAACCTGACTCTTTTGCTATAATCCTATAAGTACAGTATACAGAATAAAGGAGGTGACTGTCCCACTGTGTGCAGAATGAGTCTTTTCATTTCTCCCCACCCCCACCAACCTTTCCAAACTTCTTAAACCATAAACACCTTCACTAATTCTGAGATTCAAGTATACTGGCCCTCCTTGATGTTCTTTCAACAAGATACTTCATCTCCTAGCTCCCAACAGTGAAAACACTGGCTTTCTTTGTGTTCCTGAAATAGTCTCCCTCAATTCCTTCAAGTTCCAACTAAAATCACACTTATTAAAGGAAAGCATTCCAGTTTCTCATAATTCTAGTGGCTTCTCTATTATGTCTAATTTTCCTATATATAACTTATTTGTACATAGTTGTTTGGATATCACCATCCCAACTATCATCTTATGAGCATTTTTGTTTATTTTTGTTTTGGCAAGGCAATGGAGCTAAGTGACTTGCACAAGGTCACATAGCTAGGGAAATATTAATTGTCTGAGGATGGATTTGAACTCAGGTCCTCCTGACTCCAGGGCCAGTGCCCTATCCACTGTAGTACCTAACTGTCTTCCTATCAGCATTTTTAAGAGCAGAAAGGCAGCTTTGTCTTTCTTCAGATCCACAGATTTTTGGCATAGTGCTTGGGACCTAGTAAATAATAAATGTTAGCGATTGACTGATTGACTACTAACTTGCTTTTTGACAGGGTTGCTACACTGATAGATAAGGGAAGGATGTGATTGGTCGAGAAAGAAACCTGCTTATCTACACTATGTGTATATATATATATATATATATATTATATAGTATGTATATACATATATAGGAAGGAAGGAAAGAAAGAAAGAAAGAAAGAAAAAAAGAAAGAAAGAAAGAAAGAAAGAAAGAAAGGAAGAATAGACAAGTTAAGTAAAAGCATGCAAAATTAATTCATTCTTGGACTGCATTAAGAGGTATAACTGCTAAGATTATGGCATTTCCTCTGTACTATTTACCTGAACTTTATACCTAAAGTATTATTTTTAATTTGAGGCATGACAACTAAAAGAGAATATCAATAAATTAGAAATGGTCCAGATGAGAACAACCAAGGGATGTGTTTATAATATTATATGAGAATATTGAGCATTTTCTGTGGCTAACCCCCATTCTAGAGTGTTCTCCTTTCTCAAATCCACTAATTGCATTTTTATCTTCCTTTAAGTCTGAACTAAAATTCCATTTATTACAGAAAATCTTCCTAATCACTTCTAATTGAACCGTGTGTTTGTTTGTGTGTGTGTTTTGTGTGTGTGTGTGTGTGTGTGTATACAGAGAGAGAGAGAGAGAGAGAGAGAGAGAGAGAGAGAGAGAGAGAGTCTGAAAAACATAAATTCAAATATAGCCTTAGACAATTAGTAGTATTAGTAGTTATATGGCTCGGGCATATTACTTAATTTCTGTTTGTCTCAATTTTCTCATCTGCAAAATTCCAATTTAGCATCTACCTTCCAAGATTGTTATGAGGTTTATATGAATAATATTTATAAAGTTATTAGTAAAATATCTGCCATATAGCAGGCACAATATATATAACTGTCTTTACCCCCCCCATTATCATCATCATTCCCTTAAGATATGGAGTATAATAGATGAATCCTGAGCTCCCTTCTGAATTGAAAGTCTGTGATAGTTTTTGTCTTCAGTGGTTCTGTTAATGTGAATAAAACTCCATGACATGTTACACTGAAACCCACTTAGAGTAGCAGAAGCTTTAAATCAGTGCATGTGTATTAATGAATTGTTATTTCATAATAACAAACAACAGTGATACTCATCAGATTACTTGACTTAATATCATATTAAGCTAATTCCAGACCTTCCCAATTAAATAAATGTCAAGATTTGCCAGCACAAACATTTTTCCTACCACAATATTAGGGAACGTGATGGGGTTTATCTTAGTATTTTCATGTTATTTTCATAGATAGCCAAGTTGAATAAAGGTGAACAATTTACTGATATTCTGTTTGCATTCTTTCATTATTATTTTATTAGTTGCTAATTATAATGACCATTGATAGTTTTCCAAAATAGGTGAATAAAAGATCTCAGTAGAGAGAGGTTAGTGTGTTTTTGTTGGAGGGATTAGGTATGGGGGGTTAGGGGGTTGGGGAATGAAGTATGTTTATAGAGAAAGTGAGGGAGATGACTTAAAGAGCTACATAGCATGGCATTAAAATTACTTCAAAAGATTACAGAAAGCATTTGAAAGCAGGATTTATGAAATATTATAAAATATAGTTCCATCATGCTTTCTGCCTTCTTTTTCCCCTTCCTTTTCATGGATCTCTCTCCTGAGTTTGGTGGGCTGATTGCTTTATCATTTAGAGTATAACTTTTTTCTTTTGGGAAAGGTTTAGAAGTAGCAAGAGCAGATCTTTTGAGTCCAAAATAGATTGAATCCTTTTAAACTCAATTTTATTTAATAGGTGAATCCTATAAAAATTAAAGCTCTAAGTTATTATATTTAGTCTTCTATGTTCAAACTGTGCTATGATTAGTTTTAGATTTAGAGGTCACACAGAGAGAATCAGCAAATGGTATTCTGAAAGAATGCATGTAAAAGATAGTTTTTTTGTAGTGAATGAAGGACAGTCCTTGATTTAAAGACATCCTTTGATATAGCTTTAGCTATGTGACTACCAGCAAGTTATGCAACTCTAAAGAATACTTTAAGGTGCTTTTATAGATTATTTGCTGATAGGCATTAGTTTAAGGAGTTTTCTTCCTGGGATTTACCTGTACTGATAAAATTACAATTCTTGAAACCCCTTGCTTGCTCCATCTCCACCTCAAATTAAAAAAAAAAGTCAAAGAATGTTCTTATTACAAAACCAAGAAACAGGTATTTGAAAGTGGATACTGAAAAAAAAATGAATATATCACATCTTTTTAGAAGCAATGTGGAAGCTATTGCAGATCTTAGGAACAAATGAATCACACCAATGACTCCTGTAGCTCTCAACCCCCAGAAGTAAGTAGTCATGTCAAATTGTCAGAAGGATAAGTTTACTGACCCTGAGTGCAGGACTCTGTTTCATTGTCCAAGGAGGGAGCCAGTTCACAGAACAGTCTCAGAGTAAAGAGAAACACTAGCACACAAAAGGATATGACCTTTGGAAAAAGGAAATCCTGGTCATAGGACCAGGTCAGAAAGTTACAGTTTTCATAATTTTATAACTCTGAAAAAAGAAGCATGAAAAATCTAAAACTTGGGACAGAGCTCCAACCATCCCTGGAGCAGAGCAGTACATTAAAATAAAAATAAAAGTCAAGAAAAAGATTGGTGAAATGATTGAACAAACAAACAAAAGATCCTAACAATTAAAAGATACTATGATGATAGGGAAGATTAAAACAAAAGCTCAAAAGAATACAAGAATGTCAAAATAGCTATATGTGAAGACTCAAAGAAAAAAAAAACTCTGACTTGATATCTAATCTAAAAAATCTTCCTGAAAGAGCTGAAAAAGAATTTTATAAATGAAATAAGAGAAATAAAGGAAAATATTGGGAAAGAAATGAGAATGATGCAAGAAAATCATGGAAAAAGCTTGGTAAAGGGACAGAAAATATACTGGAAAAAATGTAAAAAACCCTATAGAATATATATATTGGTAAAAAATTCCCTGAAGACAATAACTTCTTAAAAAGCAGAATTGACTTAAAAGAAAAGGAGCTATAAGAGTGTTTCCTGATCAAATTCATTTCTAAAAAATATAACAAATTTACAAGAATACAAGTCATTCTCCAATTGCTAAATGGTCAAAAATATGAATAGGGAGTTTTCAGTTTAAGAAATTTTCAATAGTCATATGAAAAAATGCTCTAAGTTGTTACTTATTAGAGAAATTCAAAGTAAAACAACTCTGAGGTACCACTTCACAACTATCAGATTGGCCAATATGACAGAAAAGGAAAATGATAAATGTTGGAGAAGATGTGGGAAAATTGGAACAATAATGTATTGTTAGAATTGTGAAGTGATCCAGCCATTCTGTAAAACAATTTGGTACTATCCACAAAGGACAATAAAATATGTATAACTTTTGATCCAGCAAAACCAAAACTAGGTCTGTATACCAAAGAGATTCTAAAAAAGGGAAAAGGACCTGCATTACCAAAAATATTTATATCAGCTTTTTGTGTGTCAAAGAATTGGAAATTGAGGAAATGTCATCAATTAGAGACTGGTTGAACAAGTTGTGTTATATGAATAGAATATTATTATTTTAGAAGAAATGAAGAACAGGTGTGTTTCAGAAAATACTGGAAAGATTTATATGAACTAATGTTGATTTAAGTGAACAGAACCAGAAGAATATTGTACATAGTAAAAGCAACATTGTGTGATCATCAACTATGACAAACTTGACTCTTCTCAGCAATGTAATGATCCAAGACAATCCCACAAGACGCATGATGGAAAAATACTATCCACATCCAGATAAAGAACTATGATGTTTGAATTCGATGAAAACATACTATTTACACTTTTTCTTTTGATTTTTTCTTGCTCATGTTTTCCCCCTTTTGCTTAAAACAAAAACAAAACTGCTGGGAAAAATGAAAAACACTTTGGCAGAAACTAGTTATTGACCAGCACTGTTTACTGACATCAAGTCAAAATATATTTGTGGTTTAAACATAAAGAATGATACAATGGACAAATTAGAGGAGCATAAAATAGTTTTCCTGGCAGATATACGGATAATTGTAGAATTTATGACCAAAGAAGAGATAAAGAACATTACCAAATGTAAAATAAATAATTTTGATTATCTTAAATTGAAAAGTTTTCCATAAACAAAAATAAAGCAGCCAAGATTAGAAAGAAATCTGGAAGGGAACAGTTTGACAAGTGTTACTGATAAAGGCATTATTTCTCAAATATATTAGGAACTGAATAAAATTCATAAGAATTCATGTTAATCCTCAGTTGTCAAATGGTCAAAGGATTTGAACAGCTTTTAGGAGAAGAAATCAAAGAAATCATAGTCATATTTTTAAAAGAGTTATAAAACTAAATATGCTTTTGGATCCAACAATGTCACTACTATGTCCATTTCCCAAAGAGATTAAAAAAGAAAGAAAATAAGAAAAATGTTCTATTTGTACAGAAAAAAATATTTAAAGTTCTTTTGTGATAGCAAAAAAAATGTGAAATGTAGAGGATGCCCATAGATTGGGGAATGGCTGAATGATTGTGGTTTATGATTGGGATGGGAAGCTATTTTTTTCTATAAGAAATCATAAGCAGGATGTTTTCAGAAAAACCTAGAAAGAATTACAATAACTAATGCAAATTTAAGTGAGCAGAAAGAAGAGAACAATGCACCCAGTAAGCAATATAGTATGCTAATCAACTAATAGTGATTTAGTTATTCTCAGCAATGAAATGATCTAAAACAATTTCAATAAACTCAAAATGAAAAATACTATTTACCTCCAAAGAAGCAATGTATGGAATCAAAATGCAGATCAAGTCATACTACTTTCCATCTTATTTTTGTTGTTTTCTTTCACAACATGACCAATATAGAACTATGTTTTGTGTGATTATTAATGTATACACCTATATGAAATTATTTGCCATCTTAGTGGAGGTAGGGGGGACAAAAGAATTTGGAACTCAAAATTAAAAAGAAATCTTAACAATTGTATTTACATGCAAATGAAAATAATATTTAATAAAAAAAAAGAGAGGTCATGTTGAAATGAGAGAAGAAAGAGGAGGGCAAAGAAAAGAAATAGGATGAGGATGAAGAGAATTCTTAGTAGATAAGAGTTACAGCATTTGTTCCAGGAGCAATTGAGTTCAAGTTTTCTCTCTAAAACATTCTGGCTGCATGACTATGGATAAGTCACTGAACTTCAACTGCCAGTTTAAGTCAACAGCGACTGACTTCCATTTGATGAGTTGAAATCCCAAATTCAATCAATTTCCTTTCCTCTCCTGCCCTCCTCCACATTAAAGACATTCATGCTTGTTAATAAATCCTTGTCAATATTTACAATTTTATGTTATATGCTATTTTAGTGAATGCTTTACGTGACTGATTCTCCATTCCAGTCTAACTTCCTAGCAGTTCCTTTAATATTTCATTTTTAACTTCATTTTATGCCTTTGCAAATTTCTAAACTGGAAATGAACCCACTTTACCTTTAACTCTTGAAACATTTCACTTCAGTGAAAGCAGAGTATAAGTCATAGTTAATTGCTATAGAAAATTTTTTTTGATTCTTCTAGTCATTTGAACTTTTCTTATCTTAAAATTACTCTTTATTACTTTGTACATCCTTAATATTTACTTAATTGTATATATGCTATTTTCTACACTCTAAATTTAAACATTCTAAGGGAAGGGGTTGCTTATTTTTAGCTTTATTTTTTGTGCCTTCCACACTGTCCTATTGTAAGTGCTTAATAAGCATTTGGTTAAGTAAATTGAGATATATTTTTAAAAATATTGTTATGTTGACTTGATATTTTCATGTACCTAGAATTAAGAAAACAAGAATTATGCTGAAGTTAAGTCTGCTAACATTATAAATCAACATTTTATTTTTTCCAATTACATATAAAATAATTTAAGTTTAAAAAAATCTTGGATTCCAAGTTCACTTCCTTTTCAGTACCTTTCAGGTTACACATGTTCAGTCATGCAAAACATATTTCATATTAATCATGTAGTAAAATAAAAGAGATAAGAAAAAGAAAGTTAAAAATATGATTAATTCTGCATTCAGATTTCATCAGTTTTCTTTGGATGTGGTTAGCATTTTTCATCCTAAGTCCTTCTGAGTTGGACTTTGAGATCCAATAAGGCAGAACACTCCCATGTTTACTTCCAAACATCCATAAAATAACACCCCAAACAAATCCTGAAACAACAGAACCAGCAAAAAGATGAAGGGAAACAATCTTTTACACCCCAAAACTTATAAGATCAAGAGCAAAGGTCTCTCCCAGGATAAAAAGGCAAGCAGTATCCAGAATAGGAAGCATCCCAACAATCCAGCAGCAATTTCCTCCTCAATAAACCAGTGGGAGATGTTGAACCCCACTGTGGTGGAGCAGGTAAACTCCAGCCCCAGGACACTCCACATACTGTGGCATAACCAGGGGAACTGGCAGACTTCAGCTCCAAGATGTGCTTCGGGTGCTTCAGTGAACCCCTAAGGCTTCCAAATCTGCCAAACCACCATGTGCTTTAGAATAGCCCCACCTCATCAGCCTAAGCACTACCTCTAAGACCCCAAATAACCACCAGGTAAGCTGTCAGGAACCTAAGGTGTCCATCAGAGTCAGCCATCCCAGTTCTCCCCCTTCAGCAAAGCACCAGATAGGACTGTGACCAGGACCAGGGTATGAGCAAAAGAGCAGGGCTAACAAAGAAACAAACACCTGTAGCATTCTTCAGACCACCTTAGCACCTGTGGGCTGAGAGTACTGGGAGCTGTGCTGATTCAATACCTCCCAAGTCTACTCCTCAGGCAGGGTCTGGGCTGCAGTCATGCCTCTCATCCCGGTATGACAGACCCTTCTAATCTGTCTTCGTTTTCTGTATTCTGAGAAGCCTGAAAACTGCACTGCTTGCACTCACCCCACTGCCTGTTTCTGAATTCCTGAGGTCTGCACAGGGGTGGCCTGTAATGCACTTCATTCCTGAAGGCCTTCTAAGTTCCCTTTGATTGGAATGTTGTTTTACTCCATCTTTTTGTGGGTTCTTCTGCACTAGAATTTGTTTAGAGTCATTATTTAAAAGTATTAGCATGGTTTTGGGGAAGAGCTTGAGGGAATGAATCCCTGACTTTATGGTCTTGGCCTTCTGAATGACTCAGTTCTCAGCAACATAATGATCCAAGACAAATACAAAGGATTCAGGAAGGAGGAAAATGCTATCCATATCCAGATAAAGGACTAATGGGTTCAAAGCCAATCAAAGCATATATTTTTTCAGTGACTTTAATCTTAATTGTGGATTTTTTTTCTTATTGATCTACTTCTTCTACAACTGAGACTAATATAGAAATAATTTTTACATTTTGCATATATATATATATATATATATATCATGTATCTATCATTTTCATTAGAAGAGAGATAAGGGAGAGAGGGAGGGAATAAAAGTTGGAATTCAAAATTTTGTAAAATGAATGCTTAAAATTTTCTTGATATATAATTGAGGAAAAATAAAATGCAAACTAAATAAAACTAAGTTCTTCTGAATTGTCTTGGATCATTGCTGAGAATAAATACTTCTTTCACAGTTGATCCATTTCTTTTACAGTATACAGTAATTTCCTGGTCCTGTTCACTTCTTTCTGTATCAGTTCTTATAAATCTTTTCAGGTTTTATTTTAAATATCCTATTCATCATTTTGTTCAACATATTATTCCATCACTGGCATATACCACAACTTTAACTATTTCCCAGTTGAATATGCCTTCTATTTCCAATTTTTTTCACCACAGAAAGAGTTGCTATAAAGATTTATTCATATAGGTCCTTTTCTTCTTTTTTTTGTCTTGTTTCATTTTGTTTGTTATCTATTTGAGTTACAGATAGTAATGGATAGGGCAAAGAGTATCCACAATTTTAGTGCCCTTTGGATATAGTTCCAAATTGCTTGTCAGAATGGTTGGATCAGTTCACAACTCCACCAACAGTACTTTAGTGTCCCAATTTTCCCAAATCCTTTCCAAAATGTATCATTTTTCTTTCTATTATATTAGCTAATCTGATAGATATGAGGTGACAGTTTAATTTATATTTAGACAATGATATTTAGAGCATTTTTTATCTGACCATGGATAACTTTAATTTCTTCTAAAAATTCTTTGCTTTTATTCTTTGAACATTTATCAATTGTAGTATGCCTTGAATTCTCACAAATTTGACTCAATTATGTATATATTTGAGAAATGTGGTCTTATCAGGAAAAACTTGCTGCAAAATTTTTTAGTTGTGCTTACTAACTATATAATTCCCTCTATGCTTTTTACTCCCCTCCCCTCCCCTCCCCTCTCCTCTCCTCTCCTTCTCTTCTTCTCTCCCTTCTCTTCTCTTCTCTCTTCTCAAGAAGAGAAAGTGAGGTTAATGATTTTGTGCAACTCCCTTCACTTTAATCAAATTCACATACAAGTCAAGGCTTCTCCCAGGATAACACTGGTTCTCCTTGAAAATGAAAAACAAAAATACCTTTTAACTTCTCTAATAGTTATAAAGTTCCAAAGATTTCCACTTATAATTTTCCCATATATGACTGTTAACAAACTCGAATCCCTAATTATTTCTCTTTCCAGTTTACTTTTTTATACTTCTGAGTTTTGTATTTGAAAGTAAAATTTTTTAATTCTTTATGTATTTATTTATTTATTTTCTATATACACACACAATGATAGTTTTTAAATTTCATTCCTTTGCAAGCTTTTTAGTTTCACATTTTTTCTACCACCCTTTCTCTCTATCTCCTCCCCATCGCTACAAGTAATCTGATATGGGTTGTCCATGTAAAATCACATTTAACATTTCTATATTAGTCAAGTTATGAAAGAAGAACTGGAACTAAGGGAAAAACATGAGAAAGAAAGAAAAGACAAAGTTTTCAAAAGGGAACTTAGTATGCTTTGCTCTATATTTGGAATCCAATTCCTTAACAGGTTTCACAGGACTGTCTGAGGACAACTGCTGAGAGGATCTTAGTTGATCATCTCGAAATGTTGCAGTTAGTTTGTATGATATTTTCCTAGTTCTACTCACTTCGCTCAGCATCAATCCATGCAAGTCTTGCTTTTCTGAAGTTAGGCTGCTCATGATTTCTTACAGAAGAATAGTACTCTATAGTAATCAGTCATTTCCCAGGTGATGAGAATCCTCTCAATTTCCAATTTTTTGCTACTGCAAAAAAGAGTTGCTATAAATATATATTCTTGAGAACTTCAATGCCAAAATTTTTTCAAGTTTTCAGTTCTTTTAAGGATAGATTTCCCCTTTTAATTGATTCTGAGTGGTCCTTCTGGATCAAAGGGTATATGAAGTTTTATTGCCCTATGAACACAGTTCCAAATTGCTTTCCAAAATTGTTGGATAAATTCACAACTTGATCAACAGTGTATTAGTGTCCCAGTTTTTCCAACATAGATCATTTTACTTTTTTGTCATTTTATCCAATCTGATAGGGGTGAGGAGGTACCTGAAAGTTGTCTTAATTTTCATTTTTCTGATTACTATTGAATACTTTTATATGATTATATATTATTTTAATTTATTTGAAAACTGCCTGTTCATATTCTTTAACCATTTATCAATTGAAAAATATATTGTATTCTTATATATTTGCCTCAGTTCTCTATTTTTCAGAGTAGCTATGAAAACTTTTCCTTCTTTTTGCATTCTTCTAATCTTGGTTGCATAAATGTCAAATTTTCTATTCAGCTCTGGTCCTTTCAAAACCATTTGAAAGTTTGCTATTTCATTTAATATCCATTTTTTCCCCTGAAGTATTATACTCAATTTCACTGGGTAAATAATTCTTGTTTATAATCATCACTCCTTCACCTTTTAGAATATCATATTCTTAATACCTTGATGTTTTAATGTAGATCTGATAAAACTTGTGTTATACTCACTGAGCATCCACAGTTGTTTTTTTTCTGGCTGTTCACAATATTTTTTCTTTGACCTGCAAGTTCTAGAATTCCTGGGAATCATTATTTTGGGTTTTCTTTTAGGAGGTGATCTGTGGAATATTTCATTTTCTCTTTTACCTTCTGTTTCTAGAATATCAGGGCAGTTTTCTCAGAAAAATTCTTGCTATATATGTCTAGATTTTTTTTTTTGACCTTGGCTTTTAGGTAGTCCATTGAATCTCATATTATCTTTCCTAGATCTATTGTCTATGTTGGTTGTTTTAACAATGAAGCATTTTACATTTTCTTCCACTTTTTTCATTCTTTTGATTTTGACTGTTTTTTAAATTTCTTATAAAGTCATTAGCTTCTATTTGCCCAAATCTAATTTTCTAAGTAATTATTTTCTTCAGTTAAGTTATGTTATTCCCTTCCATTTAGCCAATTCTACTTTTTTTTTAAGGAGTTATTTTCTTCAGTGGATTTTTCCCCTTATTTGACCAGTTGTATTTTTAAGAAAATGTTTCTTTCATTCAATTTTTGTCCTTTCTATCCCAAACTGTTGTTTCTTTCATATTTCTCATTTCTTTTTCCAATTCTTCTTCTCCCTCTCATTTAATTTTTTGTAGCTTTACATGTAAAAATTTGGTCATTGTAATCTTACCTGAGTTTGTGATTTGATCCTCCCTGATATTATAGTAGCTTTCTATGGTCAGAGGAATTTTTTTCTGTTTTTTTTGCTCATTTTTTAAAGTTGAGCTCTGCTCCATGTGTACAGGGGACACTCTCTAAAGCTTTTTGTGCTGTAGTTCGGGGGCCTGATACTGGTTTTGTCTGAGTTGCTGGCAACTTGATCATTGTGCTGGGGTAACCCATGCCTATTAAGCTCTGGTTTCCAAGACTGGAAAGTTGTCCACAGTCCTGGGGTTGTAGACTTCACAACTGGCTTGTTTGGCTGTTGGACTGCTGAGTCAGTACTGTGGGGCCAGGGTTGCTGATCTGTGCTATAACTAAGAGATTCCTATTGGTTTAGCTAGACAATACCTGCACTTGATTCTGTTTCTTTTTTATCCAAGTGAGACAGACCTTTTATAATGTCCCTCCACGTTCTCCCAGACTGGAAAGTGGTTTCACTCTCCTTTTTCTTGTGGATTCTATTGATCATGAATTCTTTTAGACTCTTGATTTAGCATTGTTTCTGAGGGAAACTGGGAGTGAGCAGGTAACTTCCTGATCTCTCTGATATTTTGGGATTACTCTTTTATTTATTTCTTAAAAATCCTTTCTGAGATCATCAGGAATTATTTTAAACAATTTCATTTTTTTTCTATGAAGCTTTGGTTGTAACTATTTTGATTTCATTATATCTGAATTTGTGTTTTAAATTTTCCCTATCACCATAGTGATTTTGTAGAATTAAGTTGTTTATTGTTGTTATTTATTTATTTTCCCAATTTATTTCTTGATTTTTAATTTTGTTTTAAATTTGGATTCTGCTCCTGAAGCTTCAGGTCTACTATACTGTTGTTTTCAGAACAAATTCTTGAGAACTTCAAGTTTTCAGTTCTTTTAAGGATAGAAGGATCTAAGGAGAGGTACAATTCCTATTTTCCTGGCCTCCACTTTGGTTTGTGACTGCCCGCAGTTTTCTGGTCTGAAACTGTGGAAAAAATCCTTTCTTCCCTGGTCTAGTGTGCTAATGTTCCTCCTCACCTTGTAACTGTGTCCCATACGTGCATTTGGGCAAGGCATCATAGTTCTACATCCATATTAGCAGAGGATCCTCTGGAATCTTATTTTGCCCAGTTGCTTTTCCCCCTTACCATCTATGGACTGAGAGCTGAAATAGACTGTTGTTGATCCAGTTGGCCTGATGGGCTACTGCTAACTTGTACACAGTCTACTTACACTGTACTCCACTCTCTCCTCAGTGAGACAATCTTTTCCTACAAATCTTCAAAGTTGACTTGGGTTAGAAAATTTTTCACTCTCTCCTTTTGTTGGTTCTGTCACTCTCAAATTCATTTTGAGGCATTATTCAAGTTTTTTGAATAGGGATTTGGAAGAACTCAGATGAGTATCTGACTTTATTATCTTGGTTCAACCTCTCTTGCATTGGTAATTAATATGTATTGTTTCTTATTAAAACAAATATCATTTCCCTATAGGAATATCATCAGCATTTCTAAAACTCAGACTCCTAATTTAGAATACTTCATTTGACAAGGTAGAATCTGAATTTAGGTAATAAGGTTCTGCCTGTTTACCTACCTCAGAGAAAAAATGATTATAATTAACTGATATCTAGGTTATTATCATTAGATGCTTCCCATGTAAAGAAATGCTTCTGATTTAATGGTATCTTCTCCTAAATGGTAAATTATACTTCTCTTTTTTTAAATCAAAGACTAAAATTATACTCTTACGAAAATCATATTCAAACTACTTGATCCCTATTTTCTTTAAGCGATGGTAAATTATTCTACTAAGTGTGAAAAAATTAGTTTAAGAGTTGTATGGTATTATTTTTATAATATTTTGCCTTTGTTCTGGAAGAATATTTAGGGAATGCTAATGGTGAGATTATGAATGAACAGAATATATGGAATAGAATTAGGGCCATGTAAATAACAGATTCCTTGAAAACAATAAGACTTGCATGAAAGAGATTCATGACAAGATTTAGGATGACAAATGCTTATGAATAACATTCTAAATGGCTGAAGTCAACTGTGCTATAAACCATCTGGCAGATTTAATTCCTAGCTGAAATGCATATGAATTATTGCCATTTAATGGTCTATTTAATAGACCTGTGGGGGGAAAAATCTTTGGCAAAACAACAGGTTTTCAGTAAAAAGAATCAATCTTTGTGAAGATGTAACATAGGAAAGATTTTCCTTTCCAAATGCGAATAATATACAGGACTCATTGACATATTCTTTTGAATTTCTGAAAATAAAAGCCATATTCATAATGCATAAATAAAAGATGCATACTTGTGTCAGGGATAACATTTTGGAGTGTGACTGAGTATCATTCAGAGACACTGCCATTAGTCATTGATTTGAGTGAAATCTCCTAACAGAAAGTTAAAAGGTAAGTTTTGGGAAAAGGGAGATCAAAAGCAGGATGCAGAACAAAATCAAAGTTGAAAAATATTAACTGACTAAATCCTATTAAGGCTGAATTTTCATTGTATAATAAGGCAAGCTATTTAAATTACTGTTCTGATCAAAGGTTGAATAATCCATTTTATAATGTATTAAAGTTTTCACTAGGACAGAGCCAAACCCCAAACTTAATTTGTTTTCTAGGCTTTCAGCAATTATGTATCCTACATTATTTTAATGAAGCAAAATCAGAGATAGTTAATTATAATGTTGAAGGTTTAAAGGCTTTTGTTTGTTTTGTTTAATGGATAGATGTGATTTCCTCAGCAATTTGTTACTGCCATAAAAGATTTCTTAAATATGATTTTTAAATGTCTAGAAATGATGATAAGTAGGAGGGTAGGGAGGATTGAAAAAAATGAAAAAAGGAGGAAGAAAACATTTCTTAAACTTTTATTTGAAAGAGAATAGTTAGGACATGCTGAAAATAATGCAACTGAAGCATTAGTTCTAGAATTGAGCATAGATTATTTGCCTGTAAGATTTCCTTAGGATATTGTAGTCTGATATGAAAATAAAAAGGTATATTAGATTTGAAACCTCCATTAGATGAAAACGGAGAAGTGGAGGTTGCAAGCTGGGTGCAAACCTAAATATATAATTATTTATCAAGTACCTATTATTACTAGGCACTAAGTATGGTTCTGCTTAGTTCTGCAAGGAATTAATTTTAAAAATGGGTCCACACATCATGTTTATGAAGCCAAGGTCATATGTTCCAATAAACTGATACTTGGTTGACCCAGTTGACACTTTTAAAAATAATCCCAGTCAGGGTTTGGAGAAAAATGGAGGGGAGTCATGCAGATTTGTCACAAGTACTACAGAAGTGATAAGTCAGTAATATTCTTCTTATATAAAAAACAATATATTTGTCCATGCCACATTTATGACAAATAGTTCAAAAGCCATTGCCTCTTAAATATGTTTTATTTGTGTAACAAAGGCTTTTTGAACCAGTAGGTGTTCTATCAGAACTATTATAGCCTGTTTGGCTATAATAGCTATTTTTTTTTAAAAAAGGGTATAGCTTAGAAATTGCACATTAATTTAGGATTTATGACACTCTTAACTTCTGAAAGAATGTCAAGTTCTAAAAGTTTATTCATATTATTTATATTATGCCTGCCCTGTGTCCAACATTTTGTTAAACACAGTACACATATTATCTCCTTGAATTCTCACAACAATCCTGCATGCGAGGTATTGTTATCCTCATTTTATGCATGAAGAAATTGAGACAGAGTTAAATAGCTTTCCTAAGTTTACATAGCTGGTAAGTGTTTGATAAAGGATTTGAACTCAGATCTTCCTGACTCCAGGCCCATTTATCCACTGCACCATCTACTAGATCAATTAAAAACACAAATTTATTTGAAAGGTAACTAAATCCAAAGTAACTTCTTGGCCTTGTTACTCAATTATATTGAGTTGTTCTAATAATTCAAATACCATCATTCAAGTGTCTATGAGGTGTTTTTCCTGTTATAAAGAAATATTTAGAAAAAGATTGGGAACTAGTTCCGTGTAAAATTTCTCTTTAAAGTACCACCTAAAAATGAATTACAGAGAATCAATATCGCTACCATTTTTGATAAAAACAATGTATTGATCAAAATTATTATATTTATTTTATAAATAAAACAGTGAATATTACTTGCATGTGTATTCATTAATTTATTCTTTCATTAACTTGCCTACCAACTATGTGCATGAGTCTCAAAAAAATTGCTCCAATAATTTATTCACCATGAGATCAAGTTTGGTTGAAAAGATAATAAGGGCCAAATAACCTTATATAACTATGCACAAAGCCAGATTTTTATTGCAGTTCGAGGATTTTTAAAAATACTTGTGAAAGATGATAATGACATGAAGTCAGAACCAAGATAGACCATGAGTCCAAGAGTGGCTAGAAAATGGGAAGATGGTAGGTGGGAAGAAATGTCATGAATTTTGATCCAGGGAGATAACACATGTTGTTTATGAAATTCTGCAGGGGAATATTTTGCCTTCTGGTGCCATGTTTTTATATTTATGTTTGTGCCAGTTATGTATTTGACAAACTGTTCTTGTTTTTTGTATTTGTATTTGCCAAATAATGCTACTAAAATTTTTAAGCATTTTTTTGAGAGAGGGAACGAAACAAGCAAAGCAAAACTTTCTTTCTACAAATATATGTAATGATCAAATATCTTATATAATCAATTTTCTTATAACTCATTAGAGAACTCATATTGTAATGGACAGAACACAAAACTTGAAGTAAGAAGAGACCTGGTTTCAAATTCTACATCAGACACATTTGACTATGAACAAATCACTTCACTTCTCTTTGCTTTAGTTTTCTCATCTGTAATTCAAGAGTCTCGAGACTCTATGTACTTTAAGATCCCATTTAGCTTTTCATTAATGGGTTGTGAGCTTTATTTTTAAGGAATATTTCCCAAATCTGACTACTTTTTTGTTTATTTTATAAGTATTGCATAAAAACTAAACTCATATATGATGCATGATCTAAAATATCTAATTTTGGGAAAGTCACTAAACAGTCGTTTTTCTCAGGTTCCTCGACTGTAAAATTATTATAATAATAGTAGTTAACTACTTAGGTTCTTATGAGGATTGAATGAAATGTTTTTCAAAGCACTTTATACCATTGCCTAGCTTCATTGGTGTTATAAAACACTAGCTAATATTAACAGAAGCTTCCAATGTAGACAGATTATTTTTCCAGAAGATACTTATTCAACTCATCAAACTGAGACTTGTTCTAAACATCCAGAATGATCAGAGGATTCACCTGTTTAGATCAGGTTTATAAAATGTTAGTATGTAACTTCTAGTAGTTTCTTAATTTGTATAAAATGTTCTGATCTATGTGTGATTCTCTTTCTCAAGACTTAACTGGAGTAGGTGAACTTTTCTCACAAAGCTCTCAAGATAGAAGGCCAAAATGAGAATTTCATCTTCACATTTGAAAAAAGTGGAATCAGCTTCTTCTGTTTATAGATATATAATTATAGAGCCTAGGAAATTCATAATGACTTGAATTGCTCAGAGTTGATTACGGGAATAACAAAGCAATTACTTCACCACACAGCATAGCTCTCAGGTTTAGAAAACTAGACCTATTTTATATAAAGAAATTCTTTTCCATTCACTAACCTGAAAATAGCTATGACTTTGAGAAATTTATTTATTTATTTCTCAGTCTGTCAATGTGGATTAATTGAAAAACGCCTTGTACAATTGAATCAGCTGATTATTTGAGGAGTATCTTCCTTTTGATTATTTGTCTCTGAAAGGGTTCTTTATCAGATGAACTTTATATTGTACCTCATTTTTTAAAATCATTTTGTTTAGAGTGAGGATTGTACAATGAACATCCATCCTATCCACTTCTTATCAAGGGCTTGAGAAGCAGCAGGTCAAAATCACAGCTTTTAAAATCTGTCTCTTAAAAGAATAGTATTTAGAGCCTGCTAAATCCTTTCTATAGGACCTCACAGAAGACTTATTTGGTGATCACCCCAGAGTTTCTTTGGTAGATAAGAAACATTCAGAAATGAAATTGCTCTATTGAAAATGGCTTATGACTTGTTTTCTTTATTCTTCCTTTCCTCCAACATTACTTTTAGTAGATCTATGGGGTTAATACCTGGACTTAGTTAAACAAACTTTATATTACAATTCTGGATACTTTTATTTCCCCTTAATACACTGAGGTATTAGTTTGCCACTCGTTATCAGCTAGGATAGTCTGTAAGTAATTAAATACAAAAGGAAAATACAATTATTCTTAACTGAGATTCTTTAGCTGTCAGATTGTATTTTATGGCACCAGTCACATCCATGGGGTCAGAGTATATTCTCTGGAGATTATAAACTTCCCAAGTAGAATGCTTTATGAAAATTGCAGGAAAGAAACAGAGTAGGGCCCAGAATTGATCTTTGTTCTCCATTAAGAAGCTTCAAGGTAAGGCACAACACAAAGCTTACAGTTTAAAGAGATGGGTCACAGCGTTGTTTAACTTGCCCACTGTGGTTTTTCCCTTTGGATTCTTTTTTAACTTAATTTAGCAGGTAATGATCCTGATTGTGCTCCTTTCATTAAAAAGGCCAAAGATAATCAAAGGCAGAGAAAATGTCTCCCTTGCTACTTTACATACCAATTAATAATGCATGAAAGACTTCTGTTGACCCCTTCCCCATCAAGATAGTGATGCATTTCAAAAATATTAAGTTAATAGTATTATATTCCATATTCTGTCTCATATCTTCACGGTGATTATGCTGCTAGCAATTAATCTTTCTAATAAGAGATGGGCTTTGTTTATTCTGACCAATAGTCCAGACTGAAGCTGTGTCTATACATGTAAATCAACTTACAATTAAAAAGAAAAGTTGGTATTGTTTAAATTCCCCCACAATTCAATTCAAGTGAGGATTGAATGGATGCTTCCAGATAAAGCAAGGAACCCTTCTCCTCCCCTCTGGGAAACTTTGTGAGAATGAGATTTTCCCCAGGAAATAGCAATAGAACCATTTAGCACTTCTGTAACTTTTAGCCAGACCGATAATTAATAGTCTTCCATGGCAATGTGAACTGTTATATTGCTTTATCTTCAAGCTTTGTAGTGACAGGCAATACATACCCAGAAATAAACAAAGAGCCATGGCGATTTAATGCAGTACAGTATCACTGGAAAACATTTTAGTTGCATTCTTACAAAACTGTATATATATAAAAAAAGAAATATTAGTCCATTCCACTGGCTGGCAATTTTCTGCACATAAACAAGTGATTTTTTTTAAGATTTCCCCCTTTCCTATTAGCCTCCCCACCAAATGAATTTACAAAGCAAATCATTTAGTATAGGTCACTCATCCCAGAGTTGGATCCTTTGTTTTGCCAAAGGTTAGCATCCTTTTTGGGGGGTGAGTGGGGTACAATGAGAAGCAAAACTTGTGACCCCTATTAGAGGGAGGGGCAGTTAAATAGAACAGCAATAAGGGTGCTGATCCTGGAGTCAGTAAGACTCATCTTTCTGAGTTCAAATTTGGCTTCAGTCCCTTAACCCTGTATGTCCCTGTTCTTCATCTGTAAAAAATGAACTAAAGAAGGACATGGTAAACATTCCAGTGTCTTTCCCAAGAAAATGCCAAATAGGATCATGAAGAGTCAGATATGGCTGAAATGACCCAATAATTGCTTGGAAACCCTCATGCTTATCAACAATTTTTAAGTCTTAGACAATTGATTGAGGGGTACTGAATACTTTGGCTGTTGTCACATATATGTCATAAACAAGTGTGGAACCCAAGTCTTCTGGACTCTGAGGTCACCAGTAGTCTTACCTTCTGTACTCCACTGCCTTTCTTACCATAATTAAAATTATTTGATGTCAACAAAAAATCTGTTCATACATTTTTGAGAGCAGATAAAAAGTATTTAAATTACCTTTGAGGAAACCTTTTGTTTTTATCTTCTATTTCTCCTCTAAGAGACATTTTACATGATTAGAAACTACCACTTGGGAAGGAACTTCACAAGAATATTTTTACAATTATCAGTCTGCTTCATTATTTTTTATTTGCTTAGCTTTTAATACTACATCCTGGGTACTGGGTATGCCACAAAAGATTTTTTTTAAAGTTCCTTATTATGGATGTGTCTACAACATTAGCTATATGAAATTCAAAATAAATTTCAAAATAAAGGAAAATGGAGTCTTCAATCTAGGCAAAGAGGGCCATTAGTCTGTGGTACCTATGTATCTGTATACATGAATGTCCACACAGAAAGCTTACAGGAAGATTTTTATACATTTAGGAAAAAAAAGAGAAGGGAGTCATATGAAGTGTGAGACTTCATGAGATTCCAGCTATCTTTGGTAATTTGGGCAATAAAACCCATTGCATTCTGGTTTTTTTTTTCCCTTCATGATCCAACTCATCCAAAACTTTAATGAGAGACTGCAAGAACAGGTGAATCACTTTTGGTAGCCATGGCTAAATCAAGTTAGTGTTTTTACAAGGATAATTCCAGCCTGGAGCCCACCTCAACCCAGTTGTGAATAAAGTGCCTTAAGAGAAGAAATTAAATGACATGCCTAGGATTCTCTAGAAGGAAAGGCTTCTCTTATTATGACCTTTTGATAGAAAAGAAAATATTACATTTGATACTGAGAATATCAAAATTAATTTTCCAATCAACTATTAGCATAGGGAAAACGTCTAAATCTCATAGTTTCAGTGACTGCAATACTGTATAATTAGTTGTGAATGACTTAGCTATTCTTAGCAATGCAAAGATGCAAGACAATTCCAAAGGACTTATGTTGAAAAAAAATTACCCTTCTCCAGAGAAAGAACTGATGGAATCTGAATAAAGATCAAATCATACTTTTAAATTTTTGTTTTTTTTGGCCTGTTCTCTTTTGCAACATGGCTAAAATGAAAATATGTTTCAAGCGATTATTTATGTAGACTCTATATCAAAGTGCTTGACCTTTTTAGAGGCAGAAAGAGAGGAAGGGAATTTGAAATTCAAAAATTATGAAAATGAATTTTAATTGTTTTTATATGTAATGGAGGACAAAAACGTTATTAAAAGGAAATCTCTTGAGCACTATTTATTTATGATAATTCAATTCAGGATTTGGGATTTTTTTAAATTAATGATTTATTTGGAGGTAAAATATATTATGGGACAATTATCTAAAATTAATAAGATATTTTGACCATAAAGATGTCTGTTAATCTATTTTGAATGTAAAAGAATAGTATATTTTTACAAATATAAGAAACATTAGAAGTTACCCTATCTGATCTCTTCATTCAACATAGGAAAAAAAAACTAAGTCTGGATAATTGGTATATGTTGAACTTCTTGGTTCAGTTATCAGTGCCCTTCAAAACCCTAATCAGAACACATTGTACCCCTTCAACATTATACTTAGTAAGTTCTCTTGACAATAGATACAATCTTAATGTTTCATCTATTCTCTGAATTCTTGTTCAAATGGAATAATCTTTGGACTATTGTCTTTTCCTAGGTTAATTCTTTGAAATTCTATCTACATGGGGAAAGATCTTTGACCCTCTTTGCAGTCACTGAATACTCTTATACTTTTTGTAGTCAATGAATCCTACAATGATGCCTAAATAAGGTATGCATAGGATCTTGGATTTCCAAAGACCATACAAAGAGAACTCAAGAGCAGTTCTTATAAAGATGAAAAACTTTAAAAGATATGTCTGGTGACAATTTCATGTCTTAATTTTCTAAACCAGAGTAGGTGATATAATAGAGAATCCATATCAGAAATTTGACCACTTTTGGGGTGGGGGCAGGAAGAAAGGTTTAAAGAAGATCATGCCTGTTTTTTGCCAAGAATTTCCTGCTAAAAAACTGAAAAAAATTTTATGGTAAATTTGTGATAAAGCTCTTATCACACAAATATATATATATATGTTTGTGTGTATGAATATATATGTAGATATATGAAAGTATATAAAGATCTTATCTCCCAAATATATAAAAATGTATTAAAAATATATAAAGCTTTTATCTCCCAAATATATAAAGGTGAACCAAATTTATAAAAAAGAGCCTTTCATGAATTGACAAAGGATACAAACAGGTAGTTTCAAAAGAAATCAAGGTTTTTATTAATAGGCATATGAAAAAAATTATCTAGTGGGAGGGGGTGAAGTGAAGGTGAAGCAAAATCAGGAAATTGCCTGAATTCTCCCCATTTCCCTTATAATCAATTAAAACTTTAAAACTTCTGGAGTGACAGAATTCATCAGGGGAAAGAGACTGAAGCAATTTTCCAGCTCAGGAAAACTTGGAGGAACTTCTTATTAATCCAAAAAAGAGCAGAGACCAGTGTAGATTTTTCTCCAGAACATATCAGGAAAGCAGGGATAGTTCAATATTAGGAAAACTATCAGCATAATTGACCATTTGAGTAACAAAATTAACAGAACTCATATAATTGTTTCAATAGATGAAGAAAAAGCTTTTGACAAGATTATTTAAGACACTAGTGAACACAGGAATAAATGGAGTTTTTCTTAAAATGAGAAGTGGTTTCCATCTAAAGTCATCAACAAGCATTATATATAATGCATATAAGCTAGAAGCTTTCCAACAAGATAAGGGGTAGGGGTAAAATGAGGTTTCCCAATATGGCAACTATTACTTAGTATTGTACTATAAATGTTGGCATTGACAGTAAGAGAAGAAAAAAGAAATTGAGGGAATTAGAATAGGAAATGTGGAAACAAAACTGTCATTCTTTGCAGATGATAGGATCATTCACTTAAAGAATCTGAGAGAATCAACTAAAAAACTCCTGGAAATAATTAAAAATGTTTAAAAAGTTGGAGGATATAAAATAAACCCACATAATTCATCAGTAATTCTGTGTATTACCAATAAAGTCCAGCAGCAAGAGAAAGAAAAATTCTACTTAAAATAGTATAGACAATATAAAATATTTGATAGTCCATCTGCCAAGACAGACCCAGAAACTCTATGAGCACAATTGTAAAATACTTTTCTCACAAATAAAATCAGACTTTAACTTTTGGAAAAACAGTTATTGCTCCTAAGTAGACTGACAAAAATAAAAATGACAATTTTAACTAAATTAATTTACTCATTCAGTGTCATACCAATCAAACTGCTAGAAAAAATTTTATAGAATTAGAAAAATAATTAAAAGTTCATCTGAAGAACAAAATGATGAAAAATATAAAAGAAATTAATGGAAAAAATGCAAAGGAAGATGGCCTAATCCTAAAATTATATGATAAAGTAACAATAATCAAAATAATTTGGGACTGGCTAAGAAACAGAGCAGTAGATCAGTGTAGGAGGTAAGTTATAAAGCGCACAAGAGAAGGCTAGTAATATGCTGTTTGATATATCAAAGACTCCAACTTTGGGATAAGAAATTATTGTTTTACAAAATCTGTTGGGAAAATTAAAAAAATGTATAGCAGAAACTAGGCATGGACCAACCTCTCATACCTTATACCAAGATAAGATCAATATTGCTACATGATTTATACATAAAGGATAATATCATAAGCAAATTAGGGGATTAAATAATAGTTTATCAGATCTATGGAGAAAGTAGTACTTATGATCAAAAAAGAAATAGAGAACATTGTTAAATTCAAAGGGGATAATTATGATTATTTAAAATGAAAAAACATTTTTGCTCAAGATGATGGAATGCAGAAAACTGGGAAGCAATTTTTACAACCAGTATTTCTGACAAAGGCCTCCAATATTTAGACAATAGAGTCAAATTTATAACCATGAAATTCATTCCTCAATTAATAAATGCTCAAGGAGGGTGGCTAGGTGGTGCAGTGGATAGAGCACCAGCTCTGGAATTAGGAGTACCTGAGTTCCAATCCGGCCTCAGACATTTAATAATTACCTAGCTGTGTGGCCTTGGGCAAGCCGCTTATCCCCATTGCCTTGCAAAAAATAAATAAATGCTCAAGGTATATGACAGGCTAATTTTCAGATAAAGAAATTAAAGCTATCTCTAATATAAAAAAACTCTAAATTACCATTGTCTAGAGAAATGCAAATTAAAACAACTCTGGATACCATCTCACACTTGTCAGATTGACTAAAATGACAAACATGGAAAATGATAAATGTTGGCTAAGATATGGAAAATCTGGGGCACAAATGCACTGTTGGTAGAATTGTGAACTGATTCAACATTCTGGAGAGCAATTTGGAGCTATGCTCCAAGGGTTATAAAACCATGCCTACCCTTTATTCCAATCATGCCACTCTAGGGCTATATCCAAAGAGATCATAAAAATGGAGGGCCCTTATATAGAAACATATTCACAGCAGCTCTTTTTGTAGTGCCAAATAATTGGAAATTGAGGGATACTCATCAACTGGAGAATGGTTAAACAAGTTATATATATATGAATGTAATGGAATGCCATTAAGAAATGATGAGCAGGCACTTCCAGCCAAGACGGTGGAGAGAAGCCAGACACTGTACTAAGGTCTCCTGGTCTTCCCTCATATATAATATGAAACAAACCTCTTAACAGAAATTTGATTGAAAAAACCCAGAAAAAGAAGCCAGGAGAAAAACAACCTACTCACAAGGTATGTCTCTGGGGAGCATGGGTAAGCCAGGCACAGAGAGCAGAGAGCCAGCGGGATTGGGTTGAGAGCTGGACTAACCTAAGGTCAGCCACAGAGGCATTGACTGTGGGAGTGGTGGTCTGTGGTGCTCTAGAGGGGCTGGAGGGTGAGTTCCAACACAGAGAGTTACAGAGTATGGCTGGACATCAATCCGCTGGGCTTGACTGGTCTGGAGGACCATGGACTCCAAACTTTCATTTTAGTGGAGTCCTCTTCCCAGAACAAACACAGTAACCACCCCCACCCCTAGGCTCAAGCATGGGCAGCAGAGCTCCCTTAACTGAATAGGGAGATTAACATTCTCATCCCAGAGTCCAGTCCACGTTATTCAAAGACAAAAGTATCCAGCAGTGCCACCTACCCCCTCCAGGCCTAGGGAGAAGGCCTCAAATCAAGGTTACAAACACTCCAGAGAAAACAAGCAGCACTCCTTACTTACTGGCCCACTTGGAGTTACTAAACCCAGTGAGTAAAGCCTCTAGGGATCTCAGCAACAAACGTCTGTGAATCAGCCCCTCCCCCAGCACAAGGTCTTAGGAAAATGAAGAAAGACCAGCTCTAAGAGGGGTCCATAGAAAACTACCTAGAAGGTAAAGACCCTAACTCACAGAGATCTAGATCCTCTGAGGAGAATATGAGCTAGTCTCCCACCCAGAAAGACTTCCTCAAAGAAATCAGGAAGGACTTTAAAAATCAATTTGAATACTTGGAAGAGAAAATTAACACCTCGCAACAAGAAAACAAATTCTTGGAAAATACAGTTGGATGAATGCAAAAATAAAATAATTCTCTCAAAACCTCAATTGGTCAAACGCAAAACTCCTTCAAAAATAGAATTGACCAATTGGAAAAGGTGTTGCAAAAGGTAAGTGAAGAAATTCTCCTCTAAAAACAAATAGAGTCTGTGGAAACTAATGACTTCATGAGATAACAAGAATCTGTTAAACAAAACCAAAAAAATGAATAAATAGAAGAAAATGTGAAATACCTCATTGGCAAAACCACTGACCTCCAGAATAGATCTAGAAGAGACAATATCATTGGGTTTCCTGAAAATCTTGAAGAGAGAAAAAAGCCTACACTTAATATTACAGGATTTAGTGGTGGAAAATTGCCCTGATATCATGAAATCAGAGAGATGGCAAAATTTAAACACAAAGGAATATAGTGGTCAAATTCCAGAACTATCAGATAAAAAAAGAGAAAATCCTGCAAGCAGCCAGAAGGAAACAATTTAGATACCAAGTAATCACAGTAAAGATTACACAAGACCTGGCTGCATCAACATTAAGGGATTGAAGGGCCTGGAATGCAATATTCCAATGAGCAAGGGAGCTTGGAATGCAGCCAAGAATTCACTATCTGGCAAAACAGATCCTTCTCTTCCAGGGGAAAAGACAGACATTTAATGAAATAGGAGACTTCCAACTTTTGCTGATGAAAAGACTAGCGCCAAATAGAAAATTTGTACTTCAAACAGGAGACTCAAGAGACAAATGAAAAGGTTAAAAAAGGGTAATGAAAACAAAGAAACTGCTATGCAAAAAGATGAAATTGGCTATATCCCCACCTGGGAGAAAAACTCTCATAACTCTCTAGAGTTGTAACTCTAGAGAAATAATGGACACTTATGACTTAACCATGACTCTGATAGAACAATTTAAAAACAATATCTCTGAAAAAAAGGAGGACAGTAAAGAGATGGGAGATTGGAGGACATTGAATGGGGGTAAATCACATTGCATAAAGAGGTATAAAAGACCTACGGCAAAAGGGGAGAAGGATGAGAACCCCATGAATCTTATTCTCATCAGATTTGGCTTAAGTTAACATATACACACTCATTTAAGTTAAGAAATTTATCTTAACTTTCAAATATTAAAAGGGGATAAGGAGAGGGGGGAAAGGAAAAGGGGATCTAACATCAAGAAGGGAAGGAAGAAGGGGCAAGGGAAAAGGGGAAAGAAATGGGGAGGGAGGTTGGATATAAGGGGGCAAACACACTGAAGGAGGTGGTATTCTGAAAGAAAATACTGGGGAATGTGAATAAAGTGAAAAAAGGGGAAAATGCAAACAGAGGGAAAATAGCATCGAGGACAATAAAGAGTTAGTAATTATAACTTTGAATGTGAATGGGATGAATTCTCCTATAAAACTTAAGCAGATAGCAGAGTGAATTAAAAACTAGAATCCTACAATATGCTGCTTACAAGAAACTCATCTGAATCAGAGAGATACATATAGAGTAAAGTAGAGTAAAAGGTTGGAGCAAAATATGTTTTGCTTCAGTTGAAATGATAAAAGCAGGGGTAGCAAATCTTATCTCAGACAAAGCAGATCTTGTTAAAATAGGTAAGAAAGGAAACTATAAATTTGATAATCCAAGTGAAAATGATGAATACGTAGAAAAATGATTAAAGGAAGAGCAAATTAAATACCTAAATAACCCTATCTCAGAAAAAGAAATTCAATAAGCCATTAGTGAACTCCAGAAGGAAAAATCTCTAGGGCCAGATGGATTCAAAAGTGAATTCCATCTAATATTTAAGGAGGTTCCAATTCTATATAAACTCTTTGGAAAAATAGAAGACGGAACTCTGCCTAATTCTTCTATGACACTAATATGGTGCAGATGCCTAAACCAGAAAAAGTCAAAATGGAAATAAAATTAGAGACCTATATCCCTGATGAATATAGATGCAAAATTCTTAAACAAAATCTTAGCAAAATGGGGCAGCTAGGTGATGCAGTGGATAGAGCACAGGCACTAGATTCAGGAGTACCTGAGTTTAAATCTGACCTCAAACACTTAATAATTGCCTAACTGTGTGGCTTTGGGCAAGCCACTTAACCCCATTTGCCTTGCAAAAAAAATCTTAGAAAAATGATTACAAGTTAACACTAGGGTAATACACTATGACCAAGTAGGATGTTTTCCCAGGAATGAAGAGTTAGTTTAATTTTAGGAAAACTGTTAGTATAATTTATTATATCAATAACAAACCTATCAGAAATCATATGATTATATCAATAGATGCTGAAAAAGCCTTTAACAAAATACAGCACCCATTCCTACTAAAAACACTATAACATAGGAATAAATGGATTGTTCCTTAGAATAATAAGCAATATCTATCTGAAACCATCAGCAAGCATTATATGCAATGGGGATAAGCTAGAGGCATTCCCAATAAGATCAGGGGTGAAACAAGGATACTCACATCATCACCACTATTATTCAATATTGTATTAAAAATGTTAGCTTCTGCAATAAGAGTAGAAAAAGAAATTGAAGGAATTAGAATTTGGAAGAAAGGGACAAAATTCTCACTCTTTGCAGATGACATGATGGTATACCTAGCAAATCCCAAAAAATCATCTAAAAAACTACTAGAAACAATTAGCAACTTTAACATAGTCTCAGGATACAAAATAACCCCTCATAAATCCTCAACATTTCTATATATGATTAGCAAAATGCAGCAGAAAGAGTCAGAAATAGAAATCCCATTTAAAGTACCTTCAGACAATATAAAATACTTGGGAGTCTACCTGCCAAGGAAGATTCAGAAACTATGAAAACAACTACAAAACACTTATTGCAAAAATAAAATCAGATTTAACTGAGCAAATATCAACTGCTCATGGATAGGCTGAGCTAATATAATAAAAATGACAATTCTACCTAAATTGAACTATTTATTTAATGCTCTACCAATCAAAATTCCAAAAAAAAATACTTTAATGAGTTAGAAAAAATTATAAGTAAATTCATGTGGAGAAATAAAAAGTCAAGCATTTACAGGGCTTTAATGAAAAAAAGTGCAAAAGAAGGTAGCTTAGCCCTAGAAGATGTAAAATTATATTATAAGGCATCAGTCATCAAAACTGTCTGGTATTGGATAAGAAATAGAGTCATGGATCAGTGGAATAGACTAGTGCAAAAGAGATAGCAGGAAATGATTCTACTAATCTGCTCTTTGATAAATCCAGAGTCCAGCTTCTTGGATAATAACTCTCTCTTCGATAAAAAAAAAAAAAAACCTGTTGGGAAAATTGGAAGTTAGTATGGCAGAAACTTGGATTACAAAAACATCTCACACCCTATGCCAAGATAAGATCAAAATGGGTACAAGATTTATGCATAAAAGATCATATTATGAGCAAGCTAGAAAATCAAGAATAGTTTACCTGTCAGATCTATGGAAAGGGAAGCAGTTTATCACCAAAGATGAGAGGGAGAACTTCATCAAAAATGAACTAGATAATTTTGATTATATGAAATTAAAAAGCTTTTGCACAGATAAACCCATTGTAACCAAGATCAAAAGAAAGTAGTAAATTGGAAAATAATTTTTACAACTTGTATTTGTGACAAAGGACTCATTTCTAACATACATATAGAGAAATGAATCATTTCCCAATTGATAAATGGTCAAAGGATTTTCAAAGGCAATTTATAGATGAGGAAATGAAAGCTATTCCATGTTCATATGAAAAATTGCTCTAAATCAATACTTATTAGAAAAATGCAAACTAAAGCATCTCTGAAGTACCACTTCACACCTCTCAGACTGGCCAATATGACCAGAAAGGACAATGATCAATGTTGGAAGGGTCAATAATACATTGCTGTTAGACCTGTGATTTCATCCAACCTTTTTGGAGAACAATTAGGAATTATGCCCAAAGGGCAATAAAAATGTGCATACCTTTTGATTCAGCAATGCCACTACTGGGTCTATACCATGAAGAGAT
Source organism: Macrotis lagotis (assembly GCF_037893015.1). Taxonomy (NCBI): domain Eukaryota; kingdom Metazoa; phylum Chordata; class Mammalia; order Peramelemorphia; family Peramelidae; genus Macrotis; species Macrotis lagotis. The sequence continues at coordinate 86,455,841 of NC_133659.1, forward strand.
CACGATTAAGATTAAGAGTAAAAACATCACCTGGACAAAAATATTCTTAGCAGCTCTATTTGTGGTAGCAAAGCATTGGAAATTGAATGACTGTCCATCAATTGGGGAATGGCTAAACAAATTGTGGTAAATGTATGTGATGGAAAACTATTGTTCTATTAGAAACCAGGAAGGATGGGAATTCAGAGAAGCCTGGAAGGATTTACATGAACTGAGGCTGAGCAAGATGAACTGAACCAGAAGAAAATTGTTTGCCATAGCTGCAACAAGGGTTTGATGGATCAGTCTTAATGGATTTGCTCATTCTATCAGTGCAACAATCAGGGACAATTTTGGAGTATCTGCAATGGATAATACCATCAGTATCCAGTGAAAGAATTGTGGAGTTTAAACAAAGACCAAAGAGTATTACCTTGAATTTAGAAATAAAGAAGTTATCTTTTATAATTTTGCTATCTCTTATATTTTATTTTTTTCCTTAAGGATAAGATTTCTCTCTCAACACATTCAACTTAGATCAATGTATATCACAGAAACAATGTAAAGACTAACAGACTGTCTTCTATGGGGGGGTAGGGAGAGGGAAGTGAATTTAGGGTAAAAATTTAAAAAAATTAATTAAAAAGAAAAAAAATAAATGATGAGCAGGCTGACTTCAGACAAACCTGATAAGATTTACATGAATTGATGTTGAATGAACCTTGAGAACATTGTACATAAAACAGCAACACTATGTAATAATGAACTGTGATAGACATAGCTCTTCTCAGCAATACACTGATTCAAGACAAATCCAAAAGACTTATGATGGAAATGCTATTCACATCCAGAAAAAAACTATGACATATAAATCAAAGTACACTATTTTCATTTTTTTCTTTCTTATGTCTTTTTTCCCTTCTGCTCAGATTCCTTTAGAATATAACTAATATGGAAATATGAACATTATTATTTTAGAAGTTTAAGTTTTATTGGATTGCTTACTCTCTTGGGTACTGGGAGAGGAGACTGAAAATAGAAGGGAGTCAGGGAGAAAAAAAACTGGAACTGAATACTTTATAAAAACGAATGTTGAAAACCATCTTTACATGTAATTAGAAAATAAAATACTATTTCGTGGAGAAAATACTGCTCTAAATCTAAATTTTTCTATTAGCAAAATGAAAATTAAGGCATTTCTAAAGTACCACCTCACACCTCTCCAACTGGCTAATATGACTGAAAGAAAAAGACAAAAAGGAAAATAATGTGACAGAAACTCCTGGAAGGGGTATGCACCATTGTACTGATGGTGAAATAGTGAATTCATCCAACTGTTCTAGAAATAATTTGGTCACTTTCTCATAATTTTATCACTTTCTCTCTTGAGATTAATAAAAATATCCTGAAGAAGAGACCTTTGTTAAATTTCCCCTTTCCAGAGTATTATCTATCTGTATTAGGCTTTACCTCCCCTAAAAGAAAGAACAAAACTTCTTGCTCATGGATTCCTCTAAGAACTGAGAAGGTGAAGATCATAACTATATTTAGTAACTGAGCTGCAGCACAAACATAGTTCTTCTAATTCCTGGTCTAGAGTTCTCTTTAGCATGCCATGAAACCTCACCATGCCTATTACAGTCTAGGATACTTGAATTAGACTTCAACTTATGAATACAAACTTGGTTTCATGCTTCATTCTTCTATTGAATGCCACTGTAACTTTCTGCAAATTACTGAATTTCTCTGAACCTTAAAAGGGGGGGATCCCTTCTGTAATATGAAAAGATTGGGATAAATGACCATGAATGTCCTAAAGCTCTAATTTTAACATTATCAGGAATTTCTATTGTACAATGAGAAAATTTTAGTAGAAGAGCTTTAGAAAATACAATATATCTCTGATTTTAGAAATAAATTCTTAAATTTGTGAAATACTTAGTGATTAATGTTCACATAGTTATCTGAGACAGATTTTGAATCCAGGTAGTTAAAATAAAATTTAAGTTCAGCACTCTATTCACAATTTCATGCTGCCTCCTTGATGTCTTTTACATTTCTAAACTAATAGAATTCATGAAAAGCTTTCTTTCTATTCTAGAATAGGTGGATAATCCTTATATCATTTTCCTTAGAGTTTACAAGAATTAATTTAGGGATTGAATTTTCATGGCAGAAGAGCAACACCTTGCCAAAATAAATAAGAAGAGAGGAACCAAGACATTAAATCCATCAGCTTAGATGAATAATTTTATCACTTGCAAGCAGAATTCATTTTGCATTTTAGTTCATTTTGCTGTTTCTAAAGTTTGCCATTCATGGCATTTGAAATGTCTAACTATGCTTTCCAAATAAGATGACTTTCCCCACTGGCTTTCAAGATGCCTCTTTTGTCTTTCATCAGGAAGTGGGTGTAAATCTTAAAGCTTAAGACATTTCCCAGTATCTTCTAAAACATGTTATAAATGTACCCCACTCTCCATTACAAACTGTTTGCAATCCATGTAAATCTCATCAAAGTGCTCCAATTGTTTCATTATCAAGCCTCTGAGAGATGTAAACACAGTTGTGTCCTTGGGAGCATTTACATTACAGTCCTGAAATATCTTTTCCTTGGCAGCTAAGTACCCAACTAAATATAGTTTAATTATCCAAAGCCTTCTAGAGGGAGACTTTAAGCTAAAATGATAAATGTTTTCCTTTTTGCAAATTCAGTTTAATTCATTCAACATTTATTAAGCACCTACTACATACAAGATACTGTACTAAGGGCTGGCAATATCAAGAAATTAAAAATAATTTGGCATTTATTCAATCATGTAACCATCCATTCATTTATTGAGAGACAGTTTGACTTAGTTCGTGGAAAACCTTAGATTTGAATCCTGCCTCTGACATTTACCATTTAAATGGCCCAAAGGAAGACACCCATTCTCCATGTTTCTCTGAATTCCTCATGCATAAAACATGATCATAATACTAAATTAATAAAAAAAGTGATAATAATAGAATAATGAAACTCTCACAGGATTGTTGTGAGAATCAGTAAAGATGATGTCTAATGTGCTTTGTTAACTTTTAAACAAGAGAAATGTTTACATGCTGCTTGTTTTTCTTAACAAATTTAGTTAAGTCATTACTTGTATATCAAGAAGGTTTTGTCAACCTGACCAAATGACCAGAGTACCTTTGCAACTACTGTTAACTCTATAAAAAAAAACCCCAAAACAAAATAGAGCATTCACACAGGTTATCAAAACAAGTAACTAAAAAAAAAATAAGCCAAAGAGCAAATAAACAAAAATGTTTTTATTTTTTATTGGAGGAGAGAAACTAGACACTTAAATGCTATCTCTACTCTCTCCTCTCCAGTAAGAGACCCACTTTATTGTGGACAAGTCTCAATATTTATATCAATGACTATGCAGTGAACTGTAGCCCTGAAAATGGAGGGATAAGAGCAACAATGAGAAAAGTTTGATTCCTACCAGGACTTCATAACTAAAACATAGAAGCTACAGCTTGATTGCTGGGCCTCAGCAGTGTGTCTTCTAATAATTAAAAAAAAGAAGAAATTAAAAAGGGATGGGTAGTCTTGGCAAGGGGACCGTGATATTCTTTTGGCAATACTTTATGAAACTGGTACTATTGTTCACATCTCATCCCCTATTTGTCTGGGTATCTTCTTTTCTTGTTTTTTATTCTCTATTTGGGTGAATTTATCAGTTCTCAGTGTATATAATTACTAGTTATGTAATCATCTGTAGTTTTCCTCCTGACTCCTGTATTGAATCACCAAATGCTACTGAATATTTAAAATTTTATGTCTCATAATCCAACATATATAAAATACATTTGATCTACCCCAAATTTTATTTCATTTAAAGATGAGGCCAACCTTCAAGTTGTCCAGGTTTAGAAACTCAATGGCATTTTTGGTTCTTCACTCTCAGTCTACATATATTCAATCCATTCCCATATCTTATTGATTTTTTAACTTCCATGACATTTTTTTTAGATACCTCCTTGTTACTTACGTAGACTCCTTAGTTTTGTCAATTTTAATAGCCTCTTTATTACTTTTCCTACCTCAATCTTCTCTCCATTCCAATCTTTTTTTCCATGAAATGGAACAATGATTTTTTCCTGAAGCACAAGTTTGATCATATCACTTTTTTACTCAATAAATTCCAGTGGTTTTCCATTATCTCTGGGTTCAAATAAAAACTCTTCTGTTTGGTATTCAAAGCTCTTCACAACCAACCAGTCAATTCACAACCAATTTTTTCCTTCAGTATTCCCCATTATTCCCTCTATGTCCAATCAAATAGACCTCCCTACTTTTTCTTATATACAGAATGATGTTTAATGCAGTTACTTACCTTGACTGGTCCTATAGCTATGAAATGCCTGGGGGCAATCAAAACCTGTTAAAAGAAAACTCCTGAAATCAGTGTTAAAAAAGAATGTAGAGCACAGACATCAGAAAGCAATATGACTTTGATCCCACTCTGATACCGTCAACCTGAAATAAAGTAGTAAAAACTAGGATCTTTAACGGAAGCAAGTATTTCCTCTATTAAAGATACTTGTTTTTGGTACTTTCATAGTCTTATTTATTTCATGCTTCTGTCAATATTAGTAACTAGATCCAAATGCCTAAAATTTGCCCCTTCTTCATCTTTGAATCTTAGAATTCCTAAGGTCAGCTCAAAATCCTTTTTCTATATGCAACTTTTTTGCCCCACCCTTTTGATGACTAATGCCTACCTCCACAAACTTCCTATTTTAATTTTTTATATATTTCATATATATATATATATATATATATATATATATATATATATACACACACACAAACACAGATGTTGTCTACTCTGACTAGAATATATGATTTTCAAGGTCAAGTACTGGTTTCACTTTTGTCTTTGAAGCAGAATCTAGCATAGTTTCTAAAACACAGTAAGCACTTTATAAATGCTCATTAATGATTGAATGGTTGAATAGAGCCAGAGATCAGTTAGGGACCATTATAATAGTGCAGATGATGGGTGATAAGGGACTGAACAGTATAATGACAATGAGAAAATTGGGTAAGAGACTGGTGCAAGAGGTAGAATGAACTGAAATTGACCTTAGAGTAAAAAAATAAATTTTATTTCAATAAAGTTTTATTAAATATCTATGGTTTTCAGGGTATGGGGGGGTTAATTAAACCCCTTAATATGCTGACTTTTTTCTTTTTAGATCAGAATTATGATTTAATGGTATAAAGAACTTTAGATATAATAACTTCCTTCATTCATTACTTCTCTACTGCACCTTCCAATTTTACCCTGGGATAATGAGAAGTTGTGATTTACATATGATCACATATTCATATGTATCAGAAACAGAATCAGAAGTTGGGCATTCCTGAAATGTATGTTAACTTTCTATACACTACAATATGTGACTATCTTTCACAACATGATACCTCTTACTGGGGACTCAAAAATAAAAAAAAAAGCAAATACATTTAAAACAGAGAGATATACACAGGGTGGAGCAAAAACATACTATGCTTCAACTGAAGTAAAAAAATTCAGAGGTAGCAATCCTTATTTCAGATAAAGCAAAAAACAAAATTAGATCTCATAAAAAGGAATAAGGAAGAACACCCCATCTCCTTAAAAAGCACCATGGATAATGAGGGTATATCATTATTATACATGTATGTATTATACCTAATGTTATAGCATACAAATTCCTGGAGGAAAAGCTGAGTTAATTACAAGGAGACATAGCAAAACTTAAATAATGGGGGGCCTCAACCTTCCTCTCTCAGAACTAGATAAATCTAACCACAAATTAAACAAGAAGGAAGTTAAGAAGGTGAATGAAATCCTAGAAAACTTTGATATGATTAGACCTCTGGAGAAAACTTAGCAAGGACAGAAAAAGAATATATCTTTTTCTCAGCAGTATATGGCACCTTCACCAAAACTGACCATGTGCTAGGTCAAAGAAATCTTATAATCAAATACAGAAATAATAAATGCATACTTCTCAGATCATAATCCAAAAATCACATGTAATAAAGGGCCATTGAAAGATAAAACAAAAATAAGTTGGAAACTAAATAACAATTTTAAATAATGAGTGGGTCATACAACAAATCATATAAATAACCAATAATTATATCCAAAAATATAATAATATTGAGACATCATACCAAAATTTATGGGATGCAGCCAAGCCAGTTTTAAGGGGAAACTTTAAATCTATAAATGCTTGTATGAATAAAATAGAGAAAGAGGAGATCAATGAACTGGGTATGTAACTAAAAAAAACCTAGAAAAAGAACAAATTAAAGAGCCCCAATTAAATACCAAATTAAAAATTCTGAAAACCAAAGGAGAGATTAATAAAATTGAAAGTAAGGAAACCATTGATCTAATACATAAAACTAAGAGTTGATTTTATGAAAAAGCCAATAAAATAGATGAAT